>NC_081410.1:628537715-628795215 GCF_030272615.1 Cryptomeria japonica | reverse complement strand
TAGGGTGTAGAAAGAGAGATAGAATAGGATAAGGAGAGGGGGAGGGAGAGAGTTAGAGATAAAGAGAGAAGGGGATAGGAAGAGAGGGAGAGAGATAGGGAAAGAAAGAGAAGGGAGAGAGGGTGAGAGAGAGAGAGAGAGAGAGAGAGAGAGAGAGAGAGAGAGAGAGAGAGACAAACAGACTAGGGAGATGGGGAGGGAGAGAGAGTAGGGGGTAGAAAGAGAGGGATAGAATAGGATAAGGAGAGAGAGAGGGAGTGTTAGAGATAGAGAGAGAAGGGGATAGGCAAAGAGAGTGAGAGAGATAGGGAAAGAAAGATAAGGGAGAGAGGGTGAGAATAGGATGAGAGAGAGAGAGAGAGAGGGTGAGAGAGATAGTTAGAGAGAGAGTATTGGGAGAGGGGGTAAGATAGAGAATAGGGGATAAGATGGTAGGGAGAGAATAGGATAAGGAGAGGGGGAGGGAGAGAGAGGGGGGAGAGAGAGGAGATTGGGAGAGAGGGAGATAGAGAGGGAGAGGAAGAGAGAGAGGGTAGAGATGGGAGAATAGGATAAAGAGGGAGAGGGAGAGAGAATAAGAGAGAGGGAGAGAGAGTAGGATAAGGAGAGGGGGAGGGAGGGAGATTGGGAAAAAGAGAGGAGGGGAGAGAGAGAGATTAGTAAAAGGAGAGAGGGAGAGGGAGAGAGAGAGAGAGAGAGAGAGAGAGAGAGAGAGAGAGAGAGAGAGAGAGAGAGAGAGAGAGAGAGAATAGGATCGAGAGAGGGGGAGGGGGAGAGAGAATAGGATAAGATAAAGAGAGGGGGGAGCAAGAAAGGTAGGGAGAGAGAAAGAGAGAGAAGGGGGAGAGGGTGATAATAGGATAGGATAGAGAGAGAGAGAGAGAGTGGGATAGGGAGAGAGTAGGAGGAGGAGAGGGTGAGAGACATGAGGTAGAGAGAGAACGAGAAGGAGAAGAGGGTGAGAGACTCGACAGAGAGAGAAGTGTGAGGGGGAGACAGATGAGATAGAGCTCAAGGAGGATAATTACAACTTAGAATAGACAAAGATAGCGATGGGGGAAGGAAGACAAGAGAGAGGAAAAGAAGAGAGACATGCATGTATAAAAACATATATACATATGTCTATATAAATATATGTATATATAACTATAGATATGCATATATACATAAATAAACACATATTGTATATGTATGTCTATACATATGTGTAGTAAATGCTAAGTTTACAAGTGTACATTTTGATGTCTTCATAACCCGTACAAGTTTTGTGAAACTCAAAATGATGTTTTTCATAAACCATATTGATTTTGTGAAACTCAAAATGATGGTTTTTCATAACCCGTATGGGTTTTTTGAAACTCAAAATAATTATTTTCATAACCCATATGGGTTTTGTGAATCTCAAAATGATGGTTTTTCATAACCTGTACCAGTTTTGTGAAACTCAAAATGATGGTTTTAGTTCTACATAACCTGTACGGGTTATGTAGAACTATGAATAGTAATTTTTGTTTTTCAAAACCCAAGTGGGTTATCTTGCACATCAAAAACCATGTAGGTTTTGGCTTGGTAAGAGGGTTGGAAAATGACCCTAAGGCTTGCAAGCCCATTTTCCCTCCATTTTTGTCCCTTTATAGGTTTTTTCATCTTCCAACATGATTTCTCGACTTCATCATCACCAGGTTTATAAATGATCAAGTGGGTATCTCTAAAATTACCACCATAATCTCACACATCTTCTCATCTTTTTGACCATATATTTTTTTCTATTTTTTGACAACATTAGCATAGTAAACTTTAATTTTCTTTACCACTGCCTTGACAGTTCTCACAGACATACGTCTACCATTTTTTTAATAACTTTTTATATACTTGACCAAATTCAAAATAAATTACATATTATTTTTCTATAGTAGATTATATATAATTTTTGTTAAAAATGTTTTCTTTTTTTATTATTTTGATGCAAGTTATACCCAGTGCACGAACAGATACCAAATTTTCAAGATGCGGTCACTTCAAAAAATCATAAAAAAAAATACTCAACAAAAAATTACAAAAAAATATATAACTTCTATATCTTGATCTTAACTATAATTATACCAAAGGGTTTTCAAAAATACTAAATCTAAATATATATTTTGTGCAGTGCATGAAAACATCTATGTTATGTTTTTCTGAAAAAATTAAGAATAGTTTTTCGTGCGAGAGAGGTTTGACCCTCTTAATCTTATATAATTTTAAAAAACTTTAGTATTTTAGAAACTAGATTCAAAGTACTACAATTCTTATTCTTTTCTCAACTCCTAGTTTTGAGTGGGTAACCTTCAAATATCTCTTTGAAGTTCAGAGTTACCTGTTTTTCAGAAAAAAAAAAAAAAAAAAAAAGTGCCCATAGATAAAGAGATGTAGATAGTGCAAGAGTGATAAAGAGAGAAATAGAGATTATAGATAGGGATAGATAGACAGGGAGAGAGAAAGAGGGATATATATATATATATATATATATATATATATATATATATATATATATATATATATATATATATATATATATATATATATATATATATATATATATATATATATATATATATGGGTTATAGAGAAGGATGGAGGGAGAGAGCTAGAGATATATAGAGAGAGGAGGAGTAAATAAAGAGATAAAGGTAGAGAAAGGGAGAGATACATAGAAAGGGAAATAGAGGAAGAGAGGGAGAGGTAAGTTAATCATGTATAGAGGAAAAGATATAAAGATAGAGGGACATATAGAAAGAGAGATGGATAGGGAAAGAGATATAGATGTGAAGATGGAGGTAGAGATATATATGGATAGAAAGTCATAGAATAATTAGGACAAATGGAGGGAGAGATAGAGTGAATAAGTGAGATTTAGAGATAATGCTCAATATAAATATACATGAACATAGATCTATAGGGAGATAGAGATAGAGGGGACAAGATAGAGAGAGAAAGGAGGTGATTGAGAAAAGTAATAAATAGGTATAGGTGGGATAAGGTAGAGGGGGGAGATAAATAGAGAGAAGAGAGGTTACTAGAGAGATAGAAATAAGGAGTGACAAAGATAGAGTAGGAGAGGAAGAGATAGGAATACAAAGAGGAAGATATATGTAGAGATAGATGTAACTTGGGAAATATCTAGATGGGATGAGAAACAAAGTGAGATAAGTAGAGAAGGAAGAGATAGATAAAATATATTAATAGAAGTATAGATAGACAAGTGATAGATAAAAGAGGTGATAGGAAAAAAAAGAGACTTTGTATGCAAAATTTGTAAGTATTTAAAGTTTTAAAAATGGATTAAATTAAAATCATTATAATTATTTTTTAGTTTATAATATAATAAAATTAGCTTATCCATTTGATAGGTCTCTGAATTAGCTTTCTAGCTTTTATAAAAGATTGAAATTTTGATAAGAAATGCAAAAGTTATGTCCATTTTACTAAAGTGTGTTTTTTATGTTGAGAAAAATGGATATCCAATTTAAATGGATATCCATTTTGGAAAACAAAAAATCACAATAAACGGATATCCAATTTAAATGGATATCCATTTTGGAAAACAAAAAATCACAATAATGATGTCACAAAATGGATATCCATTAATATTGAATATCCACTATAAACGGATATCCGTTTTGGTTTGGTATTACCAAACCAAATCCAAATTTTGGCTAACTCATACAAAAATTCAAAGTGGATTTTGGCATGTTTGGAAAAGTTTTAAATGTGCTTTTTCCCCATTGCCACTTTTTGGCCCCTCATGATTGTGCACATATTCACAATACTTCTTCACAAAACTCAAGTCTGTAAGATTGCAGTTGGAACAGTGTGGAACCAAGAAAGATGATAAGCAATTGATCTTGAGTATTCTTTTCAAGCTTGGTCCTAACTATTCAGTATAAATGTTTCTACATTCTATGCTACAAAATATGCCCTAGGTACCACATTCAAAATGCCTTCTCTAAATGATTTTGGGGTAGAACTCACCAGGGAGTAGGACAAATTAGTTCAAATCAGTACAATAAAACCCACTAAGTCACATGCCTTAGTTGTAAATGAGGTCACAAAAGAACATAAAGGGTCTAGTAAGCAAGATAAGAAACAAAAGAACCAAGGAGAGAAGAAGAAAGATAAAAAATCTGCTACTTCAAGAAAACATAATCAGACCTCTTCATGAAAAGGTGGATAGCTGAAGAAGGAGAAGGTCAAGTGTTGTTGTTGTGAGAGGTCTGATCATGATGAACATAAGTGTTTAAAGAAAAAATTGATCACTTTTCACATTTTCTTGAAAAGAATAATATCAAGGTGCCTAATTCAGTCAAATAAAGTTCATCAGAAGGAACTTCAAATGACATGGATAAGAGGAAGGGGAAAGAAAAGGGTAAGGCCCTAGTTGTTGTTGCATCACAACCAAATTCTTGGATCATTGACATGGGTGATTCACACCACATGACTTCTTTAGAAGATAATTTCACCTCTTTAGAGTCAAATTCTATACCTTCCATCTTAATGGGGGATGACACTCCTATTGAAGTGAATGGGAGAGGGTCTGTTGATTTGGGTGAAGGAACATTTGAGGATGTCCTTTGTGTTCCATCTTTATCAACTAATCTCCTATATGTTTATTAGATCACTCACATTGGTTCTGGCAAGCGAGTTGAGTTCACACCAAATACAATGGTAATCAATGAAATGCATAATGGGTCTACTATTGATGTGGGAAAAGAAGATCATCATTCCAAATTATATCAGTTTTCTCACTTTGTTCCTAACTCTCCCTTGATAGTTTTATTCACTCTCCAGATGAGGTGAGTTGTTTGTGGCATCAATGGTTTGGCCACTTGAACTATTGTTACTTGAAGCAACTTAGTCAACAAGACATGGTTTTGGGGTTTCCTTCTATTCAATTTTTTGATGGAATTTGCTAGGGATGTATTCTTGGTAAGCATCTTAAGGAGAAGTATGATAAAGACAAAGTATGGAGAGCTACACAACTATTAGAGTTGGTACACAGTGACTTGGCAGGACCATTTCCACAACCATCTTTTAGCAGGCCTAGATATGTCTTAACATTTATTGATGAACTTTTTAGATATACATGGGTTTACTTTCTCAAACAAAAGTCTGAGGTATTTGAGAAATTTCTAGATTTCAAATCTTTTGTAGAGAAACAATCTGCCAGGAAGTTCATCAAAATTCCACATATAGATAATGGGGGTGAATATATTAACAATTAGTTTGAACAATTTTGTTCTTCAGAAGGTATCAACATGTAGCATGCAACTTTCCATATAGTCCTCGACAAAATGGTGTTGCAGAATGCAAGAACGGGTCTTTGAAGGGGATGGTCAATTGTATGATTCAATCGAAGTCTTTGGCACCTCAATATTGGGCAGAGGCTATCAACTGTGCATGTTACATCCAGATCTAAGTTCCTCATAAAGTTGTGAAGGGAGTAACTCCTTTTCAAAGTTTGACTAGTCGAAAACCCATAGTTAAGACCTTTAGAGTGTTTAGTTCTCTTGCATGGACCCACATTCCAACAGAGAAATTCATGGCTATGGCTCTACAGAGCAAGCCTTTTATATTTATTAGATATCAAGATGATGTCAAAGGACCTATAGACTTCTCCATCCCACTATTCATGAGTTGTTCATTGAGAGGAGTGTTCGTTTTGAGGAGAGTTCTTCTAGTTCTTCTCATATCATTTCTCCAAACATTATCACATTGAAGACATTGCATCATGATGATAGTTCTTCAGAGGATATTCATACTCCTAATATTGATGTGGAGTCTTCTTCCTCCACTTTAGATGGTGACAGTGATGATGAGGATTCACATTCTTCTCATAGTCATCATTCAGAGATTGATGATTCTCCCCCCAGACTCTCTGGAGCCTCAGTGCCTCTTTGGGCTTGACAAAGATTCAAGTTAGTACGAAGATTGGCTTAGCGATCCATCAAATACTAGAAGAACAAGGTCACAATTTCAATAGGCTCCACACCTCTTCATTGCTTCAGCTTTTGATCCACAGTCTTTTTTGAGAAGCTTTAGGTGTTCCCAAGTGGGAAGCTGCAATGCAAGAAGAGTTCAATTCCTTGAAAAGGAATCACATGTGAGATTTAGTTCCTCTTCCTAAGAGAAGGAAACTTGTTCAATGCAATTGGATCTATTAAACAAAAACTTCTCCAAAAGCACAAACCCAAAATCTCCCCCGCTTTGACAACAATGACAAAAGGTGCATTGTACAACAAACCTTCTCCCCCTATGAACAATACTCCATCAACAATTTCAGATAGTTTAAAATTCTTTGTGCATCTTGGGAAGACATGGTGCAATACATTTTAAAGCTTCCTCCCAAGGAAATTAATACATTTTTTTTCTATTAGCACACTTACCTACTTTGCATTTGACATACTCTAGAAAAAGTGTCACTTATTCAATTATAGTATAGTTGTTCCTAAAACTCAGAATAAATGAGGGTATCATGAATTTAAATACAATTATCTTATAATTTGATGCTACAATATGAAAGCTTAAAATTAATAGAATTAACTAATTTTTTTTTAGAAAATAACAATGCTAATGTATTTATTGTATTGGAATCAAAATATAAATTCTCTATAGGTCTACCTTAAGCGTCTTGAGATCAATCTTGAATAGAAAAAAAATGTTTCCTTTGATGCGTAGATCTTACATGTGCTATATGAAAAACATCTACATCCTAGTTCAAATTGTGATCTCTAGTATATAAAGATGTGTAAGGATGTGCTTCTTTAGAACATATTTAAGAAATATATAAGACTACCATGAGTAGATTATTCTATGTGAACTTACATATAGGAGTACAACTTTATACCCTTAGGTGAATGTTGGAGTAGCTTTTTAAATTCTAGTGAGTTTAGGAATCATTTTACAATGAAGATCCAATTCTAATTAAAGTAGCCAAGATCTATTGCAAAATCAAATAATGTTTTCATAAAAAAAAAATATGCAAGATGAAAACAACTATCATATGCAACTTATAAAATGTGGGTATGTGTAGGATCATCAGGGGCTAAATAGTCTTAATAAGTCCTAATTGATAGGCTGATTGAAAAATATGTATAACTTTATAACAATATCACATTTTTTGAATCCAAAACATGCATCACATCTATACTTCATATACTGTAGGATAAAAAAAAATGAATTTCATAAATTTTTGACCATGGTGGTCAGACATATGAGTTTTTTTATATTTTTAAAAATTTATAGAAAAAAAATCATATTTAATTATTTATCTCACAAAAAATACAAAAACAATATGTGTCACATCCATACATGAGTCTTCTACTAATTTCTAATATCTAATAAAAAAAATTATGATTTGAATGTGGTTAGGGTGGTCAGATAGACACCTGCTTCTTATGTTTTTCCTAAAATTTTAGTACTACTGAATTGAAATTTCAATTTTTTGTCAAATAGACTTTTTTTAAGAAACAACAAGTAGCTTAGAAACTACATTCAATTTTCTAAAGATTCGATTCTTACATATTTTTAAAATAATGTTGGGAACTTATTCAAATTTTTACATTAATTTGCCTAACTCTACTTTCTTGATTTTCATTAACACTTAAGGGCCTGTTTGGCCCACCATGATCTTGCACATACCAATGTAAAAAGTATCCTTGCATACAAGGGAAAAGATAAGGAGGTGAGAAGGTATGAATGAAACCTTGACTACCCCTCCAAAATTGAAACACGTGTAGGAACCTATGGACAAATGTTGGGTCACTTGGTCAGTCCACATGAGGTGAATTAAAAGGTGAGATATCTCTTTAGATGATCCTTGCATACAAAGGAAAAGATAAAGAGGTGAAAGGTATGAATGAAACCTTGACTACCTGTCCAAAAGTGAAACATGTGTAGGAACCTATCGACAAATGTTGGGACACTTGGTCATTCCACATGAGGTGAATTAAAAGGTGAGATATCTCTCTAGATGTGCTTAAGATCATTTTGAATAAGATAATCTTAGATATGCTAAAACCTAACTATTTTGGTAATATCTCTTCATACACTAACATACACCTATATTATTGCCATGTCTAACATCATTAAATCATTTATTGCATGGATCATAAGATGTAATAAAAAAATTAACATTAAATTATATCATTAACCTTCATTTGTCGAGAGGAGAATGTCATTCACAACATCATGCAATAAACATTCATATCGATAATCATGATTAAAAAATAAATATCATGGAGATCCTCAACTAATAACTTTAAGAAATTTCCCCTCAAAAAAGATATTAAATCTTGTTGAATCTTTTTTTTTTTGGAAAAAGATATTAATTTCTATTGACGAGTCTTTCCTTTTTTCAAAAAAAAAAATTATTGGTAATTTTTTTCAACAATAAAATTTTGTAGAAATTCTTGGATAACCTTTCAAAATAATATGACAATGCATTAATTACTATTGCAAATCCTCCCCCCCCAAAAAAAAAAAAAATTAAAATGGGAAAAGTAGGGGCTTGAGAGGGGATAAAATTGATGGTTTTAAGGGATATACTTTCTAATATTTAGTTTCCATTATTGGTTTAAAATATAACATAATGGTCCTTATTGTATTCCATGAGGTTTAAATATACTCATAGTTTGTAATGCTCATGGGGCCTAGAATTGACATCAGATCAATTATCCAAAACCAATTTTAGGCCCATGAACATTAAAAAATCATGTGTACATTTACCTTGTAGAATACATTAAGGGTCATTTGTGTAAATGTTTTCAATTTTCTATTCAATGAGCAAGATATATAATGTTATTGTATTTTTCATGTAATTGTCAATTCACTATATAATAAATCTGATTATTATATTCTATGTTGCAGGTGGAGAGAGAGCATTAATAATTTCGATGATACTCAAACATCTACCGATTGTTATATATATATATATATATATATATATATATATATATATATATATATATATATATATATATATGCAAGTAAGGGGATCAAGTAATAGCTTGATCAGTCATGTATATTAGACATGGCCGATCAAGATATTACTTGATCATGTCTTTTCAAAACCATAATCGTACTTTACTGATACCAATTGATGTGAATGTATTTAACAAATACAACTGATACTAATCGGTGTTTGTGCATTACGAATTATGACTGATGCTAATCGGTATTTATGCATTGGTTAAGAACCCAATATTAATCGGGATTTGTTTGCAAGGTTATATATATACAAATCAAGGAATATGCTCATAGCAAGATTGTATATGTAAATATCAACATAAGTTTGAATGATCATGCATATGATCATCATTATTGGTATAAGAAAAACCAATAATGCAATAATATATAAAAGAGCAATTATAATAATCATCAGACAAAGGAATGATAAATGAAGTCTTATCATAGTCTACTGATGAGATAGATGACTGAATGAGAGACTTCATTTACCTCTCATTCAATCATTTATCTTACCGAAGCTATCATGTATCAACACTCCCTCTTAGCTAGGGAAGATGAATGAAAGACAACATATCTAGCATCACATTCTTCTCATAGTCATCATTCAGAGATTGATGATTCTCCCCCTAGACTCTCTAGAGCCTTAGTGCCTCTTTGGGCTCGACAAACATTCGAGTTAGCAGGAGATTGGCTTGGTGATCCATCAGATACTAGAAGAACAAGGTCACAATTTCAACAGGGTCCACATCTCTTCATTGGTTCAGCTTTTGATCCATAGTCTTTTTCGAGAAGCTTTAGGTGTTCCCAAGTGGGAAGCTGCAATGCAAGAAGAGTTCAATTCCTTGAAAAAGAATCACACATGAGATTTAGTTCCTCTTCCTAAGAGAAGGAAACTTGTTCAATGCAATTGATCTATTAAACAAAAACTTCTCCCAAAGCACAAACCCAAAATCACCCCCACTTTGACAACAATGACAAAGGGTGCGTTGTACAACAAACCTTCTCCCCCTATGAGCAATACTCCATCAACAAAAATATCTTTAAGAAACTATATACACAACAGAGAAAAGAAATTGTACTCAGAAGGTAGTCGCATTGTTCACAGGTCTCCTTCCTAATTAGTTTACATTTGTCGGTGTAATCACACCCTGTACGAAACGAGAGCACTGGAACAGGTTTTAGGTGTCCGTAAAAGCATAAATGATAGGCATTTTTCATCTGATGCAGTTGGAAATGATCTGGTAGACGTGCATTCAAAATGGGGAAGCATAGACAAGGCTCATGAGCTGTTTGACCAAACGTTATTCGACATGAAAGATCGCAATCATTTCATTATGCTTTTAAAAAGTTCTGGCGCTACCGAAATTCTACCTCCCAAGAACAAATCAATGAGTAAAGTTTTGAAGGGTGGGATTGAATTTGTTGGTTTAAGATCATGAGCAACGTGCAGCCATCATTGTCTGTGGGATTCCTTCCCTTCACTTATTATTATTCCAACTGGCTTTTACAGCGCACTAAGCTCTCAATTGATCAAAACTCTTTATAGGTAACTGTCATATTATCATACTCTTCTTTTATAAGCAACTTTTAATTGCTGCGCCCACTACTTTTCTTCTTTCTTTCCCACACTTCTCACTTTTAATCGACGCTCCCCAGTTTTTATTGGTCTAATTTGGTCCAACTCAACTAGCCTCGCAAAGCCATGCAGATAAAACTATTCCTTATTTTTTTTCTTTTGGTCTAGGTTTGTTCATAATTTCTTTTTTGTTGTTTGATATGGGAGCACAAGAACTTCTTTGGATAAGAGTCAAGGACTGAGGGGTATCTATTCCGCCTTTTGATGTCTGACCTTGCACTCAGCAAGACTTGATCTTTGGTGAGCTCATTAAGAACTTTTCAACTTCACCAGCAAACCAAAAGATCATTGACTTTTATAAATTTTGAATTTTTAATATATAAATAATTTATTTTTTCTTTATAAATTTTTTATTTTGTAATAACTTATTTCGAAAAGAAAGCAAAAATAAGAATGACTTAACTCCAACAATATTAAAGTATATATTAGAAATTACCAAATATTTTACATGAATTTAAAAAATACATTGTTTTCATTTATATTTTACAATATTAATATTTTTATTAATATTTAAACATCTTAAACCATATGTAATAGGATATATCAAATTTCCTAATTAAATATATTTTCACACACTTTAAAATATTCTAATATATAATGTCAAAAGATCATTGCATTCATTTGATAGTCTCACTAAAGCATTTTTAAATACTTTCAATGTTCATATAAACCTTAAAGTAACAAATGATAATAAATTTAAATTTGACCAAAGATCAAACATACTATATAGTGCAATATCAAACTCTATTTTCTAAGTTGATACAGAATCCCTAAGTTCTTTCATAAATAGTTTGAAAATCTTTGTGCATCTGGGGAAGACATGGTGCAATAAATTTTAAGGCTTCCTCCCAAGGAAATTAATACATTTTTTTTTCTATTAGCACACTCACCTACTTTGCATTTGACATACTCTAGAAAAAGGGTCACTTATTCAATTATAGTATAGCTATTCCTAAAAGTCAAAATAAATGAGGGTATCATGAATTTAAATACAATTATCTTATAATTTGATGTTACAATATGGAAGCTTAGAATTCATAGATTTAATTAAATATTTTTTAGAAACAATGCTAATGTATTTATTGTATTGGAATCAAAACATAAATTCTCTTTAGGTCTACCTTGAGTGTCTCGAGATCAATCTTGAATAAAAAAAAAAGTTTTCTTTGATACATAGATCTTACATGTGCTAGATGAAAAACATCTACATCCTACTTCAAATTGTGATCTCTAGTATATAAATATGTGTAAGGATGTCTTTCTTTAGAACACATTTAAGAAATATATAAGACTACCATGAGTATATTATTCTATGTGAACTTACATATAAGAGTACAACTTTATACCCTTAGGTGAATGTTGGAGTAGCTTTTCAAATTCTAGTGAGTTTAGGAAGTGTTTTACAATGAAGCTCTAATTATAATTAAATTATCCAAGATCTATTGCAAAATCAAACAATGTTTTCATAAAAATAAAATATGAAAGATGCAAACAACTATCATATGCATTATGCAACTTATAAAATGTGGGTATGTGTAGGATCATCAAGGGCCAAATAGTGGTAATATTCTGAATAAATCTTAATTAATAGGCTGATTGAAAAATGTGTATAAGTTTATAACGATATCACATTTTTTGAATCCAAAACATGCATCACATCTATGCTTCATATACTGTAGGATTAAAAAATAAATGAATTTCATAAAGTTTTGACCATGGTGGTTAGACAAACGAGTTTTTATATTTTTCAAAAGTTAGAGAAAAAAAATCATAATTAATTATTTATCTCAAAAATAATATGTGTCACATCCAGACATGAGTATTCTACTTATATCTAAAAATTTATAAAAAAATATTATGATTTGATTGTGGTTAGGGTGGTCAGATAGACACCTCCTTCTTACTTTTTCCTAAAATTTAAGTACTACTGCATTGAAATTTCAATTTTCTGTCAAAAAGATTTTTTTTAGGAAACAACCTGTAGCTTAGAAACTAGATTCAATTTGCTAAAGATTCTATTCTTACATATTTTTTAAATAATGTTGGTAACTTATTCAAATTTTTACGTCAAGTTGCCTAAATCTATTTTCTTGATTTTCATTGCCACTTAAGGGCCTGTTTGGCCCACCATGATCCTACAGATACCTATGTAAAAAGTATCCTTGCATATAAGGGAAACATAAGGAGGTGAGAAGGTATGAGTGAAACCTTGACTACCCCTCCAAAATTGAAACACGTGTAGGAACCTATGGAAAAATGTTGGGACACTTGGTTAGTCCACATGAGGTGAATTAAAAGATGAGATATCTCTTTAGATGATCCTTGCTTACAAAGGCAAAGATAAATAGGTGAAAAGGTATGAATGAAACCTTGACTACCCCTCTAAAATTGAAACACGCATAGGAACCTATCAACAAATGTTGGGACACTTGGTCAGTCCACATGAGGTGAATTAAAAGGTGAGATATCTCTCTAGATGTGCTTAAGAGTATTTTGAATAAGAACATCTTAGATATGCTAAAACCTAACTATTTTGGTAATAGCTCTTCATACACTAATAGACACTTGTATTATTGCCATGTATAACATCATTAAATAATTTATTGCATGGATCGTGAGATGTAATAAAAAATTTAACGTGAAATTATATCATTAACCTTAATTTGTTGAGAAGAGAATGGCATTCACAACATCATGCAATAAATATTCATTTCAATAACCATCATTAAAAAATAAATATCATGGAGATCCTCAATTGATAGATTTAAGAAAGTTCCCCCTCAAAAAAGATATAAAATCTTGTTGAATCTTTTATTTTTTGGGAGAAAGTATTAATTTCTATTGATGAGTCTTTCCTTTTTTCAAAAAAAAAAAATTTATTGGTAATTTTTCTCAATAATAAAATTTAATAGAAATTATTGGATAATCTTTCAAAATAATATGACAATGCATTAACTACTATTGAAAATCCTCTCCCCCCACAAAAAAAATAAAAAATAAAAAAAAATGGAAAAGTAGGGGCTTGAAAGGGGATAAAATTGATGGTTTTAAGGGATATACTTTATAATATTTAGTTTCCACTATTTATTTAAAATATAGCATAATGGTCCTCATTGTATTCCATGGGGTAAAATATACTCATAGTTTGTAATGCTCATGGGGCCTAGAATTGACATGAGATCAATTATCCAAAACCAATTTTAGACCTATGGACATTAAAAATCATGTGAACATTTACCTTGAATAATACATTAAAGGTCATTAGATTAGAAAAAACTAAAGATTGGTTGTATGGCCCTAAAGTAACTAATAATTATGATAGATTATTAGCAAATTAATTTAGATTTATACAATGAATTATAATTTAATTTAGGTGATTTTGTTCTAATTTCATGTATCAAAAACTAAGTGGTGAATTAAATTAGTTAAATAGTTTAATAAAATAAATTCTTTACAAATATAAATAAGATTGAATTTAGTTTAATTTAGCTGATTTTGATCTAATTTCATGTATCAAAAACTAAGTGGTGAATTAAATTAGTTAAATAGTTTAATAAAATAATTTTTTTACAAATATAAATAAGACTGAATTTTAAAATGTGGCGATTTGTGTTTCCCTCACAACTTGAACTATTAGCCAACTTTGGATTCCTAAATTTTAACTATTCGCCAACTGGTGAAAGTTAGCCACTAAAATAAAATTTGATTCTCATTACATAATACAAAAGAAGACAAGGAGACAACATCATTATTAGTTGGAGTAGTATTATGTTCAATGAATTGGAAACAATAGATGTGCCAATAGAATTTATGATTAAAGAATTATAGAAAGTGTAGAATAACAAATAGCATGAGAAGGAAATATGAACTTTATTTTCATCACATATTAAAAAACTCTTTAGTGCAAGCAAGTGCATTAATAATACATGAGTCATTAATTATATCATAAGAATAAGTAGGAATGATCAAATAGATACATCACTAGTGGTAGGAGTAGAAAAATCATAAAGCATAGATCAGTACAATAATCAAATCATGCATAGGTGTTCCCATATCAATAAGAAAACCACTAGGATCTTGAAAGAAAAATGTAGCAATGGAGATAAAATAGAAGAAAATTCATATATATGAGAAAATAAAAATCATTAAGTGTAGAGAGAATATGCTCTCTAGCTAATAATAACATCACTTGAAGAAAATTAATTAGACTGGTCATAGAATTTATTTTAAGAGGTAGATGCATCTAAAGGTATAAAAATAGAGATAATATACTATATAGAAAGAAGAGACATGTCCTCATCAATGTACACCAAAGAATTAAATTGAAAGTTAAACTATCAAAGTGTATGTTAGAGTTACTATCAATAGTCAAAACAAAGGTATATCAAAGTGAGTCTCATAGCGATGAGACAATCTATAAAAAAGGGAAATCACATACATGAAAAAATAGCACTATTATTAAAAATGTATACTTTTTTATTAGAGAGGAAGACATGAGACCATAAAGGATGAAAGTATTGGATACAACAAACATAAGAAGACACCAAAGTTAGTAATACACAAGTGAAGACCTTACCTAAAGGTAAAGGTTGACAAGAATTATGAAAAACAATCTAATGATGAAGCACAATTATGATAGAGGTTACATATATATTAAATAGAAAGTAAAGAATGGAAGTCCAAAGTCTCATAAAAAATGTAAGCATTAAAACACAACAAAGATGGATCAAAATTAAAATTCTCTGAAATAAGAGTTATGAAATGACATATATTAGATTTAAAACTATAATATGTAATGATAAATCCTAAGAATAAAACCTATGAGCATGTGTAAGATGCATCCCAAAGAGAAATTTCATCATCATGTAAAGAAACCAACACAAATTTAGTTATTAAAATTAGGTTTAATGTATACAAACATAGTAATGTAATATAATTAACTTAATTTATTATATCATATGTAGTACAATATTAAATGTGAGTTGAAGAATCTTATTCATGTTCTTCCTCTAGCAAAATTGATTGATAATTTTAATTTCTTGTACAATTTGCAATGATAAAAGAGCAATAGAAACCATTATCATCCAATTTCCCCTCCATGTCACAAGATTAGGTTTGGGTTTTGTGTTCATATTTTGAAAAAATTAAATTTGGATAAAATCTGGCACGGAGAATTTTTATTTATTTTTTTAAAATTCAATAAATTTGTCTTATATAATTTTACTTTTAAAAAATAATATTAAATATGCATCATTCTATAATAATTGTTAAAAATTGAATCTTTATAATATTGCACATAAATAATAAATATTATAGGGTTGAGGCATGGCTCACTTGGTGAGAGCTTCCTATGGTAGGCACAAGCTTACCCTAGCCCAAGTGATATTAGAGGATGTATTGTGCTAGCATCACCAATTATGTTAAAAATTTTACTTCACATCTATAGTTTATAGAAGGGCTCTCTGATTCATATAGTCTAATAATAAAAAAATAGGTAATATTTTAAAATGTTAAATTTAATATATTGAGAAAAAAATTAAAAATAAATGAACATTAATTAATTTAACCCTAAATCTACTCTAGAATTATGATTATAACTAGAATAAAAATTAAAATTAATATTAATATACATATATTATATTTATCACAATAATGTAATTTTTATTTAAAATAATATACAATTATTAAAAAATAAAAAAATTATTTAAATATTCAAATTTAAAACAAAATCATTATTTAGTAAATAAATATTTTTTATATTTTTAAATAACTGGAAAAGTAGAAAATAAAATATAAATTTAAAAAATAAAATAAAAATAATATATTACATTTTACAAAATAAACAACTTATTAATAGGTATAAGTTTTCTATAGTCCATATTGTGAGGGTTGCTTCTGGAGTTGTGTATGTTTTTCTGATTGACATTACGTATCACACTCAATGATCTATCATCACAAAGAGGAAAGTGAAAAAGTGGTTAGCAAACTTGAGCTTAAAAAGAAAAAGGCAGGGAGTGGAGAGGACTGGAGAATGAGGAGAGAATAAAGGAAAGAAAATAACGTTTTAAACACAAGTTTAAATAGAAATAAAGAAAAGAGAAAAGAGAAGAAATAAATAATAAAATGGAAAATCATAAGTTTGGTGGTAAGGGATTTCTCAGCGTGGGTAGATTTGTTAATGTGATTATGCCTTATGTCGGCACTGTGTTCTTTAATCATAGTGCTAATAGATCTACCTATTTCCCCAATTTAAGGAGAACCACAAGAGCAAACAATCTTATAAATACCAGAATGGAGCTTGGATCGCATAGAATCTATGATGGACGAGATGAAATTTCTAGTGGTGGAGACTAGTTTGAAAGAGAAAATGAGGCCCTTTTTGCAAAGGATTTTTGAAATTTTATTGAAGAGGCCTTCGACAAAATGAAGGATAGTCAAGTTGGGGGCATCAAGAACTATAGGTTGAACAAGAGTCTTGGCAAGGGATAGAGCTCTATGAATACTCCTATTACTATAGCCACTCATTTTGAACAATTGGGAAAGGTGGAAGGGTTCTTCATCAATTCTCCTTCCCCACCTCACCCCACCATCCTCCCTATGGTCTCCTTACTCTTTTCTCTCTTAATTTTACCTTGGCCCTTTTCTTCTTTCATTTCTCTCTGTTAATCCCTCTCCCCCTCCTTTTTCTCCTTCCATTTCTCCTTTCCTTGTCATCTTCTTTGTTGTTATATGGAGTCTAATCAAACTCAAAGGTTAAATTTTCCCCCCTTTTATCGGTGCAGTTTCCCTCCAAATTATTCAACAAGGGTTTGGGGGCAGTGCCCCCAAGATGGCTAAGCAGTAGGGCTTTCTCTGAGAATTGTTGTAGCATTTTGCAGCGGTATTGAGTTGCAAGAGATTGCTTGTTGTAATTTGTTTGATTTGATGAATAATAATATTGGACTCTTTGTTTGGTGGATGTAGCCTGCGTTTGGTTGAACCACATTAAAAATTGTCTCCTTACTGTTATTATTTATGTGTTTCTTATTCCTTTGTTTAATCTTTATTTTACATTGAATTAATTTTTTTTGCGTCCAATTCCTCTTCTGTGATCAAAAACCTCGATCAGAAAAACATACACAATTAAACCAAAAAAGCAACTCTCATAAAAAAAAATTATTTTCAAATATATATAATATTTTCTAGATTGCATAAATATATAATTTCTAATGCATGAACATATGGAATATTGGGCCTATGGAAGTGGAAGTGTCAAAAAGAAAAAAGTGAAAATAGAAAAAAGAAGAAAGAAGAAAAGTGGAGGGCGCAGTAATAAAAAGTTGTTTACAAAAGAGAAGCAAAACTGTAAGCCAAACGGAAAATGAAAAGACTTTTGATCAAGCCGGAGGTCATTGTCTGCTCTTTTAAGCCACACCAATTTGCTTGAGCGTGCAATCCTTATACATCGTTGTTCACAAGACGAGAATTTCACTTGTGGCATTGAATTCGTTGTCCATTGACGATAACCATGAATGGTGGAAACGATGTCAACGCTTTCATACATCTCGCCGATCTCTTGGCCGCACGGGGTTTTTTCATCACCTTCGTCAACACAGAATGGACTCACAAATGCGTGTTTGAAAGTGCAAAGCACAAGTCGCAACTGCACTCCAAACCCAATTTTCGATTTTTGTCATTCCCGGACGGCTTACCAGCGGAACAAGGCCGCACCTCCCAACCGGGCGAGCTATTTACAGCGCTGGCAAAGTGTGGAGACGCCTTGGAGGCCCTCCTCCGCACTCAATGTCAGAATGGGAATGGCGTTCCTCCCGTCACGTGCATTGTGGCAGACTGTTGCATGTCGTGCACGGCATCAGTGGCCGCCAATATGCGAGTGCCAAGAGTACTCTTTTGGCCTGTTTGCGCCGCTGTCTTTATTGTTCAGAAATACGCTCATTCTCTCCTTTCCCAGGGCCACATTCCTGTCAAAGGTATTCTTCTGCTCTTTTTTTAATATTAACTTAAAATTCATCTTTTGCTATAGTTTGCGGATTAACTTGGAGGTGTGGTGATTTCAGTTAGCGAGGGAAATCATCCGGAGAAAATGATCACTACTCTACCTGGGAATACACCAGCTCTAAGGCCGAGCGATTTGTTTTATTTCTATCGCGAGCAGTTTACATCTGATCTCATCTACGAAGCTTTTCTCTTTGAATCGCGAATGTGTGACACGGGGGACTATGTGCTTGTGAACACCTTTGAGGAATTGGAAGGGAGAGAGGCGGCAGCGGCGCTTTCCATCAATAGGTGTCCATCTTTATCAATAGGCCCTTTGTTTCTCCCTAGCATTTTAAGGGGAGAAGTCAACGCTGTCTATGTGGGAGGAAGACGATAGCTGCTTGCACTGGCTCGACAAACAACGCCCGCGCTCTGTGTTGTATGTTTCGTTTGGCAGCTTGGCCCTCAAATCGCAAGAGCAGTTGGATGAGCTGGCTCTGGGTCTGAAACAGAGCGAGTATGCTTTTATGTGGGTACTTCGCTCCGATATTGCTCAGAGACAGGCTGCTGTTTTGCCCGAAGAATTGGAAGAGAGAACCAAAGATCGCGCCTTGTTTATCAGTTGGACGCCGCAATTGAAGGTGCTTGCACATCCTTCGGTGGGAGGATTTCTGATGCACAGTGGGTGGAACTCAACAGTGGAGAGCATAAGCATGGGAATGCCCATGATTGGCTGGCCTTATTGCGGTGATCAGTTCCTCAATTGCAGATTCGCTAAAGAAATATGAAATGTCGGCTTGGATTTTAAGGACGTGGACGTTGACGATGGGAGGCTGGTGAGAATAGAAGAGATAAAGCTTGCAGTGATGAGTGTGATGGAAAGCAAGGAGTTGCAGAAGAAAGCTCAGGAGCTGAAGGAGGCGGCAACGAAAGCAGTGATGGCGGGAGGTTCTTCTTTTAGCAACATAACCACGTTCATTCACGATATGCTTAAACATGCCAAATCACAGTCACTGTCCTCTACTATGCACTGCGAGGAAACACGTGGTGAAAAAGATGACAATATGCACTAGAATTTAATATGTCTGATTTGCTGTAATGCGGCGCATGAGATTTGTTTGTCAAGTTCTAGAGTTTCTGGTGAGTCGATATCCATTTCAAACCTGGTGGCTTTTATGATGTTCTTTTTCTTTTTTATGTTTTATAGTCTGGGATGAAGTTTCTATTGATTGATAAACAGACCGCCGACTATTCAAACAGCCTCTTCCCCACCGCTTGTTGCAGACCGATTTCTCCATTACCGAAAATATAGTCTTATTACCGCCTTATCCTTATCTTCACCGCCAAAGTCCACTGACTGCAGCAACAACTAATAATTCTATCCTGTTTTGTTACGCTTTAATCTTCTATTTGCTAAGTTAATGCGGTTTTCAGTTTTCAGTTTTCAGTTTGAATTGCCTTTCATAGTATATCTCTCTTTAAAAACACTGTACCTGCTAATGTAAGAATAAGTATGTTGAATCTTGAAAGTAAAGAGATGATTCAGAATTGCTTTTTGTTTAATTTTTTCAAAAAAATAATTGGATTTTTTAGTGGAAGAGTGCGAGTTAAGGTTTATGTTCTAATAATTGTTTACTTCTTGCACATTCAATTTTTCAATTATTAATTTTTAAAAAATCAGCAAAAAAAAAAACTAAAAGTTCATTAATAAATTTTACATGTATCAATAGTGACAAGCATTTTTTAGCAATTTTTGGACCATAATTGACCCATTTGTGCATCTCTATTGGTACCCATAACGCACTACTACTAGATCATTTGTGGATAAGTATTAGCAATTTTTTAGTGCACAGATTATTGGGGCATCATTAAGCAAGTGCAATGTGACACTTTGAAATATGTACTTTTTGACTCTTGTTTGTGTAACAGATCCCACAACATACATTGTAACTACCTAAAGCCAAAACAATAACTATATGCAATTAATGTTGGAAATGTGCCTCAAATTAACTTGATTTGTGTTCAGGCTGATCGGAATAACCTACCTCGATGAAACAACTAGAGAACATGATGTATCATTCTTCATCGGGTTTCGGAGAAGCAATGTTCATGTTAAGCTGATGGAACCTCCTTCTTGTTGATCAGCTATTGGGTGACCTTCGTTAGTGTTACACCGATGACCCGATGTACTCGCCTTTGACGATCGGGATGTCATCGGCTATCAGAGGAGTTTGCTGAATTCTATGCCGATTACCCGATGGATCCGCTTTGGTCGACTTCGGTGTTATCAGGGATCGAGGTAGCCAGTTCGGGTGTGTTTCCAATGACATGATGAAATGACTAACTGCTATCAGGGATCGAGGTAGCCAGTTCGGGTGTGTTTCCAATGACATGATGAAATGACTAACTGCTATCGGTGATCGGGATGACATGGTTGGTTGCTACACCGATACCCAATGAGTCCGCCTTCGTTGGTATCGAGGATCAGGGTA
Organism: Cryptomeria japonica; assembly: GCF_030272615.1. Taxonomy (NCBI): domain Eukaryota; kingdom Viridiplantae; phylum Streptophyta; class Pinopsida; order Cupressales; family Cupressaceae; genus Cryptomeria; species Cryptomeria japonica. Next base: position 628,774,107 of record NC_081410.1, on the reverse strand, counting down.
GCTAGTTTGGTTGTCTTGCTGATGATCCGATGGAGTCACCTTCGGCGATCGGGGTATCATTGGAGATCGGGAGAACTTGTTGGGTGCTACGCCGATGGACTGATGGACCCGTCTTCTTGGTCATCGGAGATCGGGGTAACTTGGAAGTTGTCTCGCCTATGATCTGATGCTATGCCGATGACTTGGGTGGACCATGGGCTCAAACCGGTTAGAGGTACAAGAGTAACTATGTGGACACTTGAAGATTGTGCGCTCATGTATTTGAAGGCCAATTGATTTCTGTGTCGGATGAATGTGGGATAATGGATGAGTCATGAATACAAGACGGTCGACGATTAGACTTCCTAGCAATTGGAGTGACTAACTATTGTGTGAACTGCATTCGATAGATGTAATCAAAGTAGCCAGAGGAAACCAAAACACAATGTTGGTTAGGTGGATGGATGTTACTAAATGACAGACCGTTGGACTCCATAATGGTTATGCTTAACCAATAAGTTGTAATCGATGGCTGATATAAATATTGCCAGAGATGTAACCGAAAGAGGGAGAGTTACTGTGTGATGTATAGTGTGGAGTCCTGTATGTTGGAAGCTTGAGTGTTCTACATAAGTGATGACTGTGATCTGAACATAGATTGTGAGAGAAAATGCCTATGAAGAGGATTTGTAACTTTATTATAACCTTCAGTTAACTATGAATAAAGTGATCTCTCTTTGGTGGTGGATTTTTTACCTGTAAGGGTTTTCCCACGTAAATCTGGTGTTAACTCTCTATTGTGTTTTCTGTGTGACTATTTTTTCATTACTCTGTGTATATCTTAATGTTCTGCAAAAGAATTTAAAGACATACTTGCTTGATTCCCCTTAGAATTGGTGTTAGGAGAGTGTTTTCAGCACTGTGCTTTCCTTACAGTTAAGTCGCACGTAGAGACAACAAAAAAATAATCATCAAAATTTGATGTATCGTTAAGAATATATGGATGCACTAAGTTAGATATAATGACTATTATTACACTTCCCTTAATATTATGTTCCATTTTTTAAAATATTATAATTATTTTTTTTATTTTGAAAAGTTAATTCAAAGTTATTATGCAAAAGAAGATATTATATAATAGAAATATTTTAAAGAATGTTTCAAGTGATTTTTTCAATACATCTTTTGTTTCTCATGTTTCTAAACTAAACTCATAGAACTATAAAGAGAAATTTATATTAATTTTTTATATATGTTTTTGCAATTTATAAGAAAAGTTGAAAAGTTGAAAAATACAAGTATTGTTTTTGGAGAATTTAAAATGCTAATAATTTTTAGATGTGTGACAAAATTGATGCTTGGTACAAACCAGGATTATGTAATCATCTTTATGGTTATTAAAACACAATTTTTTGGAACTACCAACTATGCAATTACCTCTACTAAAATAGATAGACTCACACAACAACAAAAAGCATTTTATTTTTAATTAAAGACCTACTTTATTCCACAAAATTGTTCATCCATGCTTTTATGTTTTATGAATCCACAATACTTTTAACTCATTTTTCTAGTTCATTTTATGATCACACCTCTCCAATACAAAATCATTTGATTTCCAAAAATTGTTTGTGAAAAGAAAAATCAAATAGAATGAAAAGGAGAATAAACCAATAGGAATCAAACTCCAAATGGAAAGACATCTCTAACCTTGCAATATCATATCCAAGATTACCTAGAAAATACAAGATTTTTTCTTTACAATCTGCATCTATCCAAAGCTCACCTAGCATAACACAACTTACTAGACCCACGTGAGATATTCACTTTAACATGAGTCACCTAGCATAATGCAACTTGCTAGTCCTTATTGCTCTTTTTGTAACATAACCCCTAGTAAGTATCCAGTAATTGGAGGACCCAACAAGGAGGTCCCAAGTGCCCTTGATTTCAATTGCTTCAAATTTTCAGTAGTAGTAGCTACTTACTATCTATAATTGATAATAATAATTTTTAGCTACAAATTACTGTGGGATCACCAAATTATATAGTATAAGTATTTTAGCCAATGTGTAGAAGGCAATGGTGTTCGTAGCCCTTCTTGTGATAGATGCTCAATGGCTTTTCGTGGTGTTGAGAAAAGCTATAATATAACATGCCTACTTATGGGATGATGAGTCTTAGTCCAAGTAATAAGATACTATCTAAATAAATTGTCTCTTTATTAATATCTAGTTTTAAAAATACATGCACATATTTAGTTTCTTTATAATAAAAATATCTATTTACAATTATATCAAAAATATAGAGGTGGCTCTACTAAAAAATAAGGGGAGACCACAATAAACACATCTATCAATCTTCAACTTCTCTGTAGATCAAATTGAAAGTAGATACTGGATAATTCATTAATTATTCTCTTTAAATAATTAATATATTTATCAAAAAAATGATATATTTAAAAAATATTTTTATGACTTCAAATCTAAAGATGTATGATAATATAAAATTATTCATAAATTAAATATTTTTTTGACAAATTATAATTAATAAAAAAATCCCAAATGAAAGCCATTTAAATGACAAAAATGTCATAAAGTTGCATATGATAGGTCATGGTGATCATCAAATTTTATGTATTACTTTTATTTATTCTAAGATCTTCTTAATAAATTAACTTTTTAATGTTATAATAATAAAATTCTATCTTATACTTTTTCATTTTTTTTTAAATTTGATTTGATTAGAATGTTTCTAATGTAATGGATATAAAATTATAAGTAGTATATTATTATATAAATTTTGGTAAAGAATTTGAATCTAATTTAATTCTACTCTCACATATCTCAAAATTCTAGACTCCTTATGAATTCTAATGTCACTTGGTTTGCCACAAATCTTTTTTCATCAATTTAAGTCCCCCTCCTCATTCTTGTGTTTCTTCTCATGAAAATCTTGGTTTGGAAAAGATTGTTGAAAAATTTAATGGTTGTGCATTGCCTACAATAACAAAATGAGATCATTAGATGGTTGTTGGCTTATTAGATGGTTGTTGGCTTAGCCACACACTCCAAAAAGGAAAATCAAAAGGCTAGAGGCTCTAGCTAAGGTGGATTTTAGGGTTGGGAATTGGTCCTCTAAAGATAAAGATGAGAGGGTGTGGGCTGAGGTTAATGATATGGTACCAAGACTCAACAAATGGGATTCCCTTGAAGAGGAGGTGAATGTGCTGAAAGAAAAGGTGGGCTAGGAGAAAGAAACGATGAATATAGAGAGGTCTATCTCTACTATGTAGACTAAGAAGGGTGTGTTGAAATTAAAATTGGATGTGATTGTGGCCTTTAGTAAGGAAATGGTGAAAAAGATATCGACCTCGATGTAGGTTCTATAGGAGGAGCTTGATAGGAAACATACCAAAAGGAAGATGTCTACTGAGATTTTTGTTGGCGTTGTGGAGCTAGGTGGTAAAGTTAACAATAATGTTGTTTCTCTAGATGTTACTCCTTCTAAGGAGTTCACTAAAACTAAAAGGCTCTCTTTTTCAGGAGCAATTGACAAGATTGGTAGGATATGAGAGCTCGTAGTCTGTAAGACAATCTATATGTGTCTCCAAGGGGTTGTGTTTTAGTGTTTAAATGATTCTAGGTCCATTTTTGGTTTCTTGTCTATTTCTAGTTTTTTTTGTTGCTTTTGGTCCTTAATTCTTAGTTGTCTCACAGTTCAGGAGACCCCTCTTTTTTAGGGGTAGGCTTTTTTCAGGGGTAGGCTTCTATATAAGGGTTTGGGTCCTTTTTCAATTAATTTAATCAAAAGATTAAATATTATATTTTTTTTATTAATACAATTAGTGTAATAATTTTTTAATGATATTAAGAGAAAAATAAATTTAAATAATTGTGCATATAATTATGAAATTTATAATTTGTGGCATTTTTAATTCGGTTTGATATTTTTTTAAGAGAATAACTTAACACAATAATATATTGATATTTTTCTATAAATATAGATTTATTTTTCAATTCATCAACCATCTTTATTTACACATCTATATATATTCAACTTTATCTTACTCAAGTGTGTGGATATATATGTATATATACTAGCTATTTATACATCTATTATTGCACCCATCACTATATACTATTTCCTCAACTTAATATCAGCAATTAGACATCTTATACATCAATCTCGTAGTGTGCAAGATCAATCCCATGCCATGCAAATTGATCTAATATTTAAAATTTATTTATTTTTGCTCTTTTCCTACTTCACCAATTTTACTAGCCATTATTAGCCAATTTAGTACACATTTGTGTTCTGAATTATTGTATTGATATTTGGATAGATTCATTGTCGCTTCACTCATCATCGAATTCCTATCTAAAATTACTATCCATTAAATAGAAGAATTATTTTAAGTGTAGGCACTGGAAGTTGGTTATCGCTCGTGGCTATGTTTTTTATTAACATGTCTTCTTGTCAAATGTTTGGTACTTATCATTCATCAACATTGTGAGTTTCTCTCGTTAATTAAATAACATTGATTATTTAATCAATTATTAATTAAGTTTTCTAATTTGATCGCTTTCTATCAGTTTGTCCTCAATCACTCTTTTCATTTGTCTGATTAAATAATTTTGTCAATTATTTAATCATTTTGTCTTCTTGGAATTAATCTATCCTAGGACAAATAATTGTTTAATTATTTTTACCCCTATCCTAATGTCCCTCCTTTGATAAATAAATATTTTTTATTTATTTGTTTCCTTTTTATCTTTCTCACAATTAAATAAATTTATTAAATTTAATTGCCTAATTAAATAATATTTGGAGGAACTAATAAATAATATTTATTAGTTCATTCAACTTATCTACTTTTCATGTTAATTTGTTTCCACTTCTAACTTTCCACTTTCCTCTCCACTTCCCACTCCCACTTGCTAAATTATCTTCCCACTTAACTCTTCTCTCTTTCCATTTTAACTCCTTTGTTTCTCCACTCAACCTTTTCATCGCTACTGTTTTCCTCCACTTTCAAATGACATATTTTATTTTTTATTATAGTAAAAATAGGTTTTGAAGGGACCCAAAACTCTTTACAACTAGTCAAAACCAGGATAAAGAATGAAGACTAAAATAGAAAAATTAAAATTATGTCCAAGGAGAAAAATAAAGAACAAGGCAGCCCAACGCCAGCAAAAAACTAGACATGGGGCAAAGAAGATGAAGCCAAGGTTTTTAAGGTCTCAATGACCTCTGCCTCTAATGGATTCATATTTTAAGAATTTTTTTTGAAATCTTCGATCTCCTATAGAGGTATTTTCACCGTTCTCTTCAGATTAGCTCAAGTTCTCTTGCTAGGAACCAACGATTCTTCCTTGTCTTTTTCCTTCTCAAGTTCCAGCTCCACCACCAAGCTGCCTTGGTAACCTTTTTCCATGTTCATGACCATGGTCTTCATGCTCTTGGTTGTGGTCTTGATAACACTATGATTATGAGACATGATTGAATAGAGAGAATCTTTTATGCTTTTTATTTTCTTCTCAAAGGTTGCACTCTTATTCTCAGTCTTTGTTCAGAGTATCCAGAACTTCAACAATTTTGGTGAGTGTAAAGTAGAAAATTGGAGGCTTAGCCAATTCACCACTTGAGGGGCGGAAGAATTTAACTAAGCTCAATTTTCACTTAGGGAAACTTTACATTCAAAAGAGGGGTTGGATCTACTAGATCCAATCCCTAAGGATGCAAGGATTGAATTCTAAGTAGATTAGAGTAGAGTTAACCCTCTTTTGTAAGTTGAATAAGTAAAGTACTAAATTTGAAGACAAATTATGCAAAAACAGTGAGCTACAGATTTGGGATTCAGTCGTGCACCTAGATCTGAGAAGTTTGAGATGATTCAGAGCTACTCTTCAAAATATGGCAAAAGTTGTAGGGACCGTGTGTCTAGAAAGGGGCGCCCTCCTATCGGTCCTCTGAACTTTTCATGCATCAAAAAGGGTTTTTCTGTCTCTACAAAGAAAGCTTAATTCCAGAAGTACAGTTGTGCACCTTTTTCCTACTCACAGAAAGAAGAAGAAACGGGTTGGGAATAGGGGTTTTCCTAAGTCAAACCCCATTTTGGAATCAACCTTGAATGAAATACTGCAAATGCTTGAAATAAATGATGGAAATGTAAACCTTCGGATCTGCAATAGATGATAATGATGCTTTGCTTCTTAGATGTAATCACGTATGTTGTATGAAATGGCATGAACATGACAAAACTCTAATAGACACACATGCTTGCAAATGAATGGTGTAATGTTGCTCCAATAGATAGATGAAGAGTATGCAGCCTTGAAATGATAAATGTGTGAATGCTTGATGCTTGAATGTAGTCTCCTTGCCTTCTCCACTTTTTCATGCTATCTCTTATGATTGTATGTTATGCCAAATGAGAGGAGAAGACCTCCTTATATACTTGCCCATCGTTAATTATTTAATTTTTTGAGAGACGCTAACGTAGGGGATTATTTCCCACTCATTTTTTAGATAGATCCAAAGGCGAGGGGCCAAGATGGGTCCCCTTTAGGGGATCCCAGGGCATCACTCCCTTGTCCTACCCTATTTTGGATCAGGATCAAGGTGGCCATGCAAGATGTAAAGAGAAAAATAAAGTTTAGTTGCATAAAAGAGGAAAAAATAGGCCCTGATCAAGCATGGAGATGAGACTGGTAAGGTGAGGGCCCAAAATAGAGTCAAAATTGTAGAGGGTACAATTGTAGGATGCTACATTTAGCCCCCACTTTAGCAGGAGTATGATCTTATGCAAATACTCACTGTAAAGTAGAAGAAAGGGAGAAGATGAGGTATGCAGAGTAAAATCACAAGGAGTATAAGACATCACTAATTTTGAGGAACTAAGCCCCCAATCTTAGGATCTTAACTCACTCAAACATATGCAAGGGCACATAAAACAAGACCAAAAATAAAAAGAAAATAAAGACAAAAAAGACAATAAAAGTCAAAGACACAAAGGTACACAAGACCCAAAAGCTAAAGACCAAAAAACAAGGCCTCAAGTTAACTAGCCAAAGAGACCTTGAAGTCAAAATGTCTCAACAACTAATATCATTCTTGAAAATTCCATTTCTCAATAGAAAAAACTATGAGTTCACGAGAGGAAGAAGAGAGAGCATGAATACACGCTAGATATGTTTATCTAGGTGATCCATGAGAAGAATGATGAGAGAGAGAATGGACTACTTTCCCCTATATTTTTTTATCTAGGTGATCCATGGTGAGAAAAGGACATGGACAACTCGCCCCTACATGTTTTTTATCTAGGTGATCCATGTAGGGAGGAGAGTAAGAATGGTCTAGTTGTTTTTAGCTAGTTTCACCCATCCTCATGCGTGTGTGCAAGTGATGTATGGTTTCAAGTATATAGAACCCCATGTAAGAGTCTTTGCTCTATTTTTTAGTGTGCTTCAACCTGCTTAAGACATGTAATGTAAATGCAAATGCCAAGGGGCAATTATGTGTGTGCAAATATGTAAATGACAAGTGGTGAAGATACATGCCTGGTTTTGAGGCCATCTCATTTAAGACTTTATTGTTTTCAGTGATGTGTTAACCCCCTCTATGACATATATCAAATGTTGTGTCTGGTTTTGATTTGAAGCATCTCACTCTAAGAGTTTTTACTCCATTTTCGAGAATGAACACCCCATTTAAGACATGCAGAAATGATATGCAAGAGCATAGTACAATATGGTACAAGGAAGCAATGTGGGTGCCCCCCCTTAAGATATCGACATAGTTTCATGGTGATGTCTTAAGGAAGCTAGTGACAAGAATACCTTACCTTCAACACCAAGGAGATATCCTTTAGGCAACAATGACATAAATCCTAAGCTAGAGAGGGTATACTCTCCAAGCAAAGATAAGATAGTTGATAAAGAGATATCATGCACCAAGTATAAAGGGGATCCTTGGACGAGAAGAGATATTTTCTCAAAAGACATCAAACTCAAAGAGGAGCTATCTTGAACAAACATAAAATATTCTACCAAAAGAAAGGAAAGAGAACAATAATTCCTACTTTCCTCCTTTTACTAGGTGAAAGGGATTCTTGATGAAGGATGACACACTTTTGACCCAATGTGAGGGGTAAGTTTATGATATACATACATTGCCAAGTGAAGAAGAGGTTGTAGCCAAGTACTTACACCTCTTGTATAAGCAACAATCCTTGAGCAAACCACAACTTTAGACAAGAAATGACACCAAATCATGAACAAACACAACTCCCCAAAGGAAAAGTAGATCCGTAGAGAGGAGAGGGAGAAGAGGAGGATTCAATCATTTCCCCCCAATTGTAAGGACAATGAGAATAATTACACAATTTTCTAAGGAGAGATTAATCATAAGGAAATGCGTGCAATAAACTCACATGAATGAATATTCAATGAAAGAAAAGACATTAGTTTATGTAAAATACATCTCAAAAGAAGTGGTACTCTTCAAAGAGAGAGAGTAAGAGGGAAAGAAAGATCACATATTCCCCAAAGGAGGGATTATTCATAAGAGACATACCATTGAAAGAACAGATATCAATACATAAAAAATGCAACCTGTAAAGGGAATAGTGATATATTAGATGAAAAGAGGGAGATAGAAAAAGCCATCCTTGCCCCCCAAGCAAGAGGACAAAGAGGAAAATTATGCATCTTCTAGAGAGAGGTTATTCATAAGAGAGAGACCATTTTAGACAAAGGATATGTCCTAACCAAGGAACAAATATGTGCTCGCATGAAGGACAACTCTCTACAAGAAAGGATGTCAAGTGATCAATAACACAACACAAAGAAGAGATAATTTTCAAAGACAAAGGAAGAGGAAGAAGAAGCTTCACAAGAGTTCTCTAAGGAGAGATTATTCATAAAAAATGCACCATATCAAGAAAAAAATACCATCTCAAGCAACAAATAGGTTCCAATCAATGAAGAAACATGTGCTCGCATGAGGAATAATTCCATGCAAGAAAAGGGTATCAAGTTATGAATAATGCAATTTCAAAGAACATAGTGAAACTTTAGGAAGAGAAGAGAAAGAGGGGAAATCACGTTGCTACCCCAAGATATTTAATTTTGAAGAAATACTACCCCTAATGATAAAGAGCCCCCAATTAAGTTAACTTCTTATGTCGTAGGGTGAGGAGAGACATGAGGTGAGAGGAGTGCTGAAGAACTACATTTTCACCTAGAAAGAGAGCAAGATCTGTTGAAAGACATATACAAGCACGATCGTATTGTTCTTGAACAAATTCCTTAAATGCTTTACACTTTCCAAGAGAATGAGAACCACCATGATGAAAAAGATAATATTCATTTCCTTCTTTATGTTTATTGCTAAAATTCACAAAAGGAAAGACAACATTCTTATCATACTTCAATTTACAAAAGATTCTAGTTGCTAATCTTTCTTGATCACTAATATATATAGCTACTTTCTTTGGAGATTGAGGACAATAGTTGTTATTAGAAGAAGAAGGATTGTCATCGATGATTTTAACTTTACCACTATTAATAAGTTAGTTTATTGAATTTTGGAAATCAGGACAATCATCGGCATGGTGATCATGAGTTTGATGAAATGAAGAAAAAGGAGTATTTGAAGAAGAAGCTCTTTTGCAAGCACTAATGGCTTGTTGTCCTGCAAGATGATTTTTGAAGTCTTGAATCCTAAGAATTTCATCCATAGGAGATTTATTATCATTTCCTAAGTCTTATGTGGTTATTTGTGCAGGAGGATTTATAGGGACTCGAATTCCTTGTTCAAACTTCCCAAGTCCTTGTCCTGTAAAACCTTGTTTTGATAATATGTTGAAGCCACTCCTATAAGAATATTTAAATTGAGAGGGCGGGGCAACATTATAATAATTTTCTTTGAATTTTATAGTGTAAGGATATTTAGAAAGAATGAAAGGATTAGTAGATGAAGAAAGAATATCTTGTAAAGGAGGGCTTTCCTTTCTTTCATCATGCATATCCTCTTTGGTAGATTGGGAAGGAAGATCCTTATCATCTAAGGCCTCATATTTGCTTAATTTTATATGGGGAGATAGATCATGAATAAAATGCATGAAATCATCTTCTCTACAAATGTTTTTATGTTTAAGATATGCTCAAGGAGAATAAGGAGGATCTAGAGAGATAGAAATACCAATATTTTGACCTTCCTCCCCTTGCACAAGGGTATGTGTGTGAGAAGAAGATGAGGCCATGTTTCTATTCAATGGTTGCTCTCCATTAGAGAGATCATTGATAGGAGTATTATCTCTTTCTTCATTCACATTAGATACCCTAGTTGAGGTACAAGTATTAAGTTTTTCATTGTCATCTCTAGGAATAGGATCTACAAAATCTTTTAGGTCATCTACGTATGAAATGCATTTACCCATAAACATCACCAAAATACAACGTACATGATAAATGAAAGCTTTGCGATTTAATCTATGAAAAGGAATCAGCTTGGAAATTCAAAGAATGCAATATGTCCAAGTGTTATGAATAAAAAGGAGTAACATGAAGTGAAAGAAGCCATTATCCAACACATGATTATAATAAATGTATGTAAAAAGCAATGTAATCATATGTGAAATAGAAAATAGGTCAAGTCCATTAATTGCCATGATTAATGTTCAAATTTAAGTTCAAGCAAATTATTTGAAAATAAATTAGGATTTTATAATAAAACCACTTAATTTATTTAAATTGATGAAATTGAAATTTGATTTTTTTTGTTTGAAAAATGTGAAAATGAGAATTTGAATGTTGAGATTTGAAAATTGAAATTTGAATAATCCAAAATTTCGGAAATTTAAATTTATACTTAGGGCATTGAAAATAACCTCTTAATATAAATTTAAAATTACCCACTAGAAGATTTGAATTTGTCCAACAAAAATTTAATTTTAGAATTAGGGTTTTGTTAAATAACCTCTTAATTTTAAAAATTTGAAATGTTGAAATTTGAGATTTGAGAGGATTACTTTAATTTTTAAAATTAGGGTTCTTTTACTTAACCTCTAAATTTTTAAAATTGTCCACAAGAGAAGTAAATTTATAACTAAGGTCTTGTAGAAACAACCACTTAATTTAAAGTTTAAATTTGAAAATAGATCTAAGATTGGGATTTGGAACAAGATGAATTTAAATTTATAAATCAGGGTTTGTTTAATTAACCACTTAATTTTAAAATTTAAAATTAAATATTGATATAAGGTTGCAATTTTGAATTTTAATTTTAATTAGAAACCAAATTTGAAGGGGGGAATTCAAAATTTAAACAACCCACAAGCTCAATTTTAAAAATTTTAAAAATTAGGGTTTTTGAAATTAACCACTTAATTTTAAAATTTAATTGTGAAATTTGACTTGTAGATGAATATTTGAATTTGCAATTTGAATGAAATAATTAATCCAAATTATGTAAGTCACAAGCTCAATTTTGAATTCAAAAATTAGGGTTTTAATGAAATTAACCTCTAAATCTTTAAAATTTGCAAGGAAATCAAACTTGTAAATGAAAATTTGAATTTTAAATTGCATATACTCAGATCTGAAAATAAAAATCAGAATTAAGGGTGTAAGGAGTCGGGTTCACCAAAATGTAAAGTGGAAAATTGGAGGCTTAGCCAATTCGCCACTTGAGGGGTGCAAGAATTTAACTAAGCTCAATTTTCAGTTGGGAAAACTTTACATTCAAAATAGGGGTTGAATCTACTAGATCCAATCCCTAAGGATGCAAGTACTGAATACTAAGTAGATTGGAGTGGAATTAACCCTCTTTTGTAAGTTGAACAATTAAAGTACTGAATTTTAAGACAAAGTATGCAAAAATAGTGAGCTACGAATTCAGGATTCAATCGTGCGCTTGGATTTGAGAAGTTTGAGATGATTCTAAGCTGCTCTGCAAAATTTGGCAAAAGTTGCAAGGATCGTGTGTTCGGACAAGGGCACCCTCTTATCGGTCCTCTGAACTTTCCGTGCATCGAAAAGGGTTTTTCTGTCTCTACGTATAAAGCTTAATTCCAGAAGTACAACTACGCACCTTCTTCCTACTCATAGAAAGAAGAAGAAAGGGGTTGGGAATAGGGGTTTGCCTAAGTCAAACCCTAGTTTGCAATCAACCTTGAATGAAATACTGCAAATGCTTGAAATAAATGATGTTAATGTATACCTTAATATCTGCAATAGATGATAATGATGCTTTTCTTCTTAGATGTAATCACATATGTTGTATGAAATGGCATGAACATGATAAAACCCTAACACACACACATGCTTGCAAATGAATGGTGTAATGTTGCTCCAATAGATAAATGAAGAGTATGTAGCCTTGAGATGATGGATGCTTAATGCTTGAATGTAGTCTCCTTGCCTTCTCCACTTTGTCGTGCTATCTCTTATGACCGTATGTTATGCTAAATGAGAGGGGAAGACATCCTTATATACTTGCCCGTCATTAATTGTTTAATTTTTCAATAGAGACCGACATACGGGATTATTTCCTACTCATTTTTTAGATAGGTCCAAGGGAGAGGGGCCAAGACTGGTCCCCTTTAGGGGATCCTATGGTGTCGTTTCCTAGTCTTGCTCTATTTTGGGGCAAGATCAAGGTGGCCCTACAAGATGTAAAGTGAAAAATGAAGTTTAGTTGCATAAAAGAGGCAAAGGTAGGTCTTGATCAAGCATGGAGATGAGACCAATAAGGTGAGGGCCCAAAATGTTGTCAAAATTGCAAAGGGTGCAATTTTAGGACGCTACAATGAGGCATTGAATAACTGAAATTTTTTCTTCCTCTATCCAAATATCATTGCCTTTAGAGCTCTATCTATGCTGAGATCCCTCCCCACTAGTCTTGAACTTATCCATTTTTTTGCTAATGGCTCTTTGTTTTATGTTGAGGTTCTTTATCTCATGAAAATACCACTTTATTATGCAAAAAGTATCCACCGCCCCATTTCTAGCAATAGCTAAAATATTGTTGGGGAGATCCTCATGTAGGTACAAAAGAGGGGAAACAGTGTTCAAGTGAAGGGGAAAATGAGGCCTATTCACCCTATCCATGGAAGGGTAAAAATTGAACGAGTACAGGGGAGATTGGGCAATTTGATTAGCATAATCTATTGAGGGATCCTTAGAGTTGAGAGCTTTACCCTTAGACAGAGGATGACTCTTGGACATCTTTTTGACTTCTTTAGTTCTAGAGCTATAAGGAAGAACAGTCTCTGGGTATTTAACCTTCCCCTTCCCAGATTGAGAGGGATTAAAAGGATTGGCTCTGGTTTTATTTTTCTCCAGAGGGATAAAGAAGTCATCTTTCATGTCTATGTTCCAATCATCATCATTGGAACTATGGGTATCCAGCTCCACATCCTCTGAAATGAAAATTAGGGGGGAGTTGGGCTTGACAGATTTATCTTTAAAATGCTCATGGATTGAAACTATAAAACCCTCATGAATAATGGGACTAACTGAAGGGTTATCTTTATGTTTAGAATTGATAGCATTGAGGGAAGATAAGAGATAGAAGGGTAAGGAAACCCTAACCTTGTGCATGAAGTGATTTAACATAACAAAAAGGTGTTCGAAAACCCTCGAGAATCGACTATCCATCGTGACATATTCCATAATCACCTTGAGCACCTCACTCCATATCGGCTTGATCATATCTATATCATAACAACTTTTGTTTTTCTTTACCAAAATTTTCCTCTCTTTGTTGATTTTAGGGAATTTCTTCACCACCAAATTAGAGTATTTATTGTCTCTATATAACTTGAGACACTAAGTTGAGAGTCCAATGATTTTTGCAATTAGATTTTTGTCCACCACCACAGTCCTCCCAAACAAATTAACTTTACTGTCATTCCATCCTCTAATAAATATTTTAGTAACTTTTGGATCCCAACCATGCAATTTCTCGATGTAGGGCGTAAAATTCCCCTTCTCTAGAATTCTCCAAATGGTCTGGTTAGCCCTTAGCCCTTCACAATCCATGTCTTTCTCCTCCCATCCAAACATAAACTGAGTCCTCAAGAATAGAGTGAGGAAGCAGAGCAAAAAACAAGACAGAGTCCCGAAGACCAAAGTGGTTTTACATAAAAAATAGGTACATTAAAAGCCAAACAAGCTAAAGTGGAAAATTGAGCCCTAGTGACTCCCGACCTAGGAGAGAGAAAGGAAGTCACTAGTATTATTCTAACTTGGAGGAAATTTACATTCAAAAGAGGCACTTGAATACACTAGATCCAAATCCAAGGGAGGCAAGGATGTGAATTCCAAGTGGATTTCAAGGGTTGAAGTGTGTTTTTCCCTCTTTTGTAAATAAGAAAGTTGACTTGTTGACTAAGTGGAACAAAGAGAGACATTAAGTGAAATGAGGAGCTACCGGTTCGGGATCACATTGTAACTTCAGATCTGAGCTAATTAGACTGATATGGATCTACCCTGCAAATTTGGAAAAAAGTTGTTCTAACCATGGTGAAAGTATACATGATCCTCCACAAAATCCATGAAATGAAAAGGGTTCTTTTGTCTTTGCAAATGAAGCCCAAACCTGCAATTAAAGCTATGGGTCAGTGCAAGAAGATGAGTCCACTTTTTGGCCAAAAAGTGGAAGTGTTTTCCTTGATTTTTAAATTTTGTCTCATTTGAGCTTAAATTTTGAAACACTTAGAGATTGAATCTTGGAAAAAGTCAGTAATATAAAAGATAGCCCTCTGAGTGTACTTTCCAAATATATAATTTATTTTAATACCCACATAATAAAATATAACTTTTTGAATGGAGTTATGAAAACTATGTTTTAAAAATGCCTGTTTCAGGACCATACCATGCATGTGTACGACCCACACTTTTTGACACAATTAAAATTATTTTCTCAAACTGTTTTGGGAAATGGTTTGTAACACACTGAAGATTGATGAGCATATTTTTCTATATTTTTTTTTCTAATATTTTTTTTTTAATTAATTTTTTAATGGCCGTAATTATCTTTTTAAAAATTTGACGTGTACGACCCACATAATTTGATGTAAACTTAACATTTTTTGATTTTTTTTTTTTTAATACAAAAGAATTTTGTGTAGATTGATGACATATAATTTTTTTTCCAAAATTCTTTAAAATAAAAAAGTTATTAAATTAACAAAATTAGTTAATATTTCAAATTTATGGACCCGATTTAGTATAAATTAAATGAAAAATAGTTAAAATAATCAATTTTCAAATAAATTTACATATTTAGAATCTAGACAGTATAATCTGAAATGGGTTTTAATTTCGTATAAAAATTCTCTGATTAGAGGTGCGTAAATTATTTCTGAAGTTCATATTTGTGCTTTCATTCATGGAGATTTGAATTTGCAGGTCCATGTCTTAGGTGTGGCCATCCTAGGCCTATCCTGGGCCTAATCCCGAGCCAAGTGGTGGGTTGTGGAATCAACTTCCACAAAACAGGCCCCCATTTTTAGAAACGAGGGCTCGCTTTTAAACAAAACGGGCCCCCATTTTTAGAAACGGGCCCCCGTTTCTAAAAAATGGGCCCCCATTTTGTTTAAAAGTGGGCCCCCGTTTTAGAACAAAACGGGGACCCATTTTTTTTTCTTCGGACCCCCATTACCTTTCGGCTCGGGAGCCCGAAGCATAAACGGGCCCCCGTTTATAAGAGCACATTTTCCAATGCGTGGACTTCCACGAATTTGTGATTCATTACCTTGCACTTGCCCCTATGCACCTACAACCTACACATAGAAAAGAGGGGAATAAGGGTTGTGGATAGGGGTTTTCCTTAGTCAACCCCAGTTGAGGAATCAACCTTGAAAGATAGTAATTGCAAATGCTTGAATGTAAACAATGGAAATGTATACCTTGTAGATCTACAATTTGTTGATGATGATTGCTTCATTTCTTGAATGTAATCACAAGTGTTGCATGAAATTACATGTAGCTTGAAAAAACCCTAACACGCACACATGCTTGCAAATGAATTTTGTAACATTGGTCCAATGGATGAATGAAGAAGATACATGAAAAAAAAGACTTGAATGCTTGAACTTCCCCTACCATGTATTTCATACCTACTACCCCCCTCAAATGAGAAAACTAACTCCCTTTTATACATGTCTCAGGGAGTTAACACATCTCACCAAAGGCCAACATTTGGGAGATTTAGGATCCTGAAGTGCAAATAGGGTCGGGGGAACCTATATTGGGGCCACCCTAAGAGGGTGGGACAGAGGTGGCACAACCCTCTCCAAGGGGGATAGGGGTGCCATTCCTCTATTCTAGGGGGACAGGGGAGCCACAACCCTATCCTTCCCTATCTTGGGGCTCGAACAGGGTCTTGAGGCTATCTTAGGGCTCAAACAGGAAGGGGTCAAGGGATGAAAATGTAGAAAGAGGTCCTAGTAATAAAGGGGGGCGTCATTGCCAAAGTGAGGATTTTGAATGTGGTTAAAATTGTAGGGGGCACAATTTTATGACACTACATTTAGCTCCCACTTTACCGGGAGTATGGCTTATGCCACTACTACCAGTAAAGTAGAAGAAATAGAGATGGAGATGAGAGATGTAGAGCAATACCACAACGACTATAAGACATCACTAATCTTGAGGAATAGAAGCCCCTAACTCACTCAAACATATGCAAGAGAACACAAAACAAAAACAAAGCACAAAAAGACACACAACAAGACACACGATGACAAACCAACTAGCCGAAGAGACCTCGATACTCCGATGTCTCAACAACTCTCAAGAAAAAAAGACCAATGCCATCACATAAACATAAGTGATCACATAAAAGAGAAAAGTTTACACCATCCATGAACCATCAAATAGAAAAACTATGAGTTCATGAGAGGAAGGAGAGAGAGGACATGAATACACACTTTGGTGATCCATGGAGAGAAGGGCATGGAAATCTAGCCCCTAGAGTTTGTCTGGGTGATCCTATTGGCATTGTGTTGTCATTGATGTCAACCAGTATAGGATGGATATCGGTATAAGAGATGTATGTGCAACAATGCCATTGGAGTCATCAGTAAACAAGATAGTATGTGATGTCTTTGATGTCACCTAGCTTAGCAGGTCACCAGTAAGGGAGATAATGCCATTGGAGTCACCAGTACATAAGTTAGTGTTTGACCTATGTTGAATATATGGACAGGAGACTGGTATGATATAACGAACGGTAAACGATGACATCTGCAAGAGAGAAAGATGTTGGTCAGTTGATTGTGATGAAGAGGGTGAATGTTATCTAAATCACATAAATACAAGAGGAGAAGTATGTACAGGTCACCGATATGTTGTGTGGAAGTCAAATAGTAGGAATCCCACTAGATAAAGATGTAGTCACCATTTGAAGAAATGATTGATAGTGAACGTGCCCCAACTAGATCACATGTGCATGTTTGAAGATATGATGCTCAAACAAGGAAGCCACATTGGTGCATTGCAGAATGCAAATGACAAGGATCCACTACCATGGGTGAAACACTAAGTTGCCTTAGGTGCATGAGATCAGAGATGTGCAGTGGATCAGAAAGGGTTGGCATGTTGTGCTACCAAGACAAAAAAGAAAGAGTAAAGATGTGATTGGTTTGTCACCTTGACAAACCTATTGAGATGATGTTCAGGCTGATGATGAAAAATTCAAGGCTAAGCACCTACAAATAGAGAATGCAACCAATATACAGATGCCTCAGATGGAAATAGTTGAAGGTTGACGACATGGTGTCATCAAGGGTGCCTACTAGTAAGTATGAGAACCGGTTAGACAATAAAGAGGCTAAGTGATGTGCTCCTTCCTGATGAAGATGAGCATATGGTGGATTGATATGGTTGGCAACCAGAAAAGGTGTTCCACTGGAAGAGATGCTAAGTGCAAGGTGATGGCAAATAGGTTAGGGTATAACCGGTTGGGTTTGAGAATTGGTAATGAATTTGATTGTGAAGTTGGTCGGTAATCCTATCTAGACCAATACAGATGACCTAGAAAAGATGGATGTTGACAAAGTGGCCATGTGGAGTTGAAGTGGAAATAATGCATACATAGGTCAACATGTTGAATTGTTAAAGTGTCAGGCAGTGAGGTAGATGGTGACAGGTCAACATTTATATCGACTACGTGATTCACCGGGAGTGTAGAAGGGGTTTGCATCTGGAGGTCAAACGGACAACAGAGATCCATGATAGACTGATTGACCAGATCAAAATAGGTGAAGGATAATGCCAAACCATTCTTGGAGATCGACCAAGAGAGCAACCGATAGGTTAAAAGTAGATTGCTAAATGAGGAAAAAGTATTCTTGAAGGCATGACAATGGTGGGATTGATTGATGAGTTGCAGTTCATCAATCAAGGAGATTGGATCTAATGAGATCTGATTGGATTTGGTTTTCCTTGTGGTAAATGAAGAAACCCTAACCGCTCAAAGTTTGAATTGGTTTTTGGTAGGAAACCAGTTTATAAATATGAAAGCCAAAATCGATGAAGGTTATTGCTGAATGAGAGGGTGTTGTTGTTGAAGAAGCAAATTCAGTCAATTTCTTAAGAAGAAGAAGAAGAAGAAGAAGAAGAAGAAGAAGAAGAAGAAGAGACTGAGTATGAGAGATAACATGGTTGAAGAGTACAACCAGCAATAGTGAGGCAACCAGCAATCAGCCATTGAGTCTAACAAAGGAGAAAACTTATAGTGACAGAACTGGTAGAGAAGAGTCACACAGGATCGAGAGAAGGCAAGCAGAGAACCGGTAAGCTGAGAACTGGTAGAAATTAGATAGTGGATATCTAACTAAGTAAAGTAGACTGGTGGAAAGCATTAGTGTAGAAGAGAGAAGAGAGAACCAAGAAGAGAGCAGAACTAGCAGAGAGCAAAACCAGTAAAGAAGAAGAAGAGGTTGAACTGGTAAGCTTGCAGCAGTGAGAGGGTGAGAAGAGAACTGACAGTGAATTGGATAGAAGATCCAATGAAGAGATTTTCAAAAGAGTTACAAAGTTCATTTATAACAAGGCTATTACTTTTGTAATTGATTATGTTTATTAAAGGTCATTGAGTTGGAGCTCGGTGTAGGGGTTGGTGCCCTAAATCAGGGGTTGGTGCTCCTTGGGTTGGTGCCCTAAATATTTTAATCAAAGTTTCATTATGAGGCTGGATTGGAGCAGTAGACTCCAGTAGCATTTCTCACTGAGGTTTTACCATCTTGGTTTTTCCTCGTATATACTGGTGTTATGCTATGTCCCTTTCTTGTGTGATTGCATTTGTGATAGTCTCCCATCTAACTGTAAGTCCACTTTTTGTTAGATCTAATAACCAGTATACATACATAGGATAGATAAAGGGAAAAGTTTGTAAACCACTGATTCACCCCCCTCTCAATGGCAGATTGTGTCTAACAATTTGTAGCAGAGCATAGGTTCCTAGTTAGACAAGCTTTCTCCAGGTTGGGTAGATTCTAGTATTATGACACAATGGTCTGTTTAGTGTCAATCCAAGCTCTGGTATTTGATGGGTCAAATTAATCCATTTGGAGTTGTAAAATGGAAGTCTTCTTATCCTCTCTAGGGTATGATGTTTGGATGTCAGTTGTTAATGGTCTCCCCAGTCATGTCAATCCTCCCACCAACCTTGAAGTAGAAAGAAGATCTAGGTGAAATGAAGAAGCCATGAAGGCTATATTCAGCAGTTTCTTTGATGATTGTTTCTTCCCAGGTGGACAAGTGCAGATAAACAAAGAGTTTCTAGGATAGATTAAAGAAGCTTTATGGTAATGAGTTGACTACTGCTGAATCAGATTGTGGAAGCAAGAAGAACTATGCAGGAGATACATGTGTGAGTGTAGAAGGCGGACCAGTCAGTAGTTGCAATAATGATGATGAATAAACTCATCTCTTCATGGCCTAAGAGATAGAAAGTGAGGAGCACACATCTGAAAGTGATAAGCAAATAGATTCTACCGACAAGATGCATTTGGAAGTGATAGTAAAGGTGAAGAGGAAGAATAAGTAGAAGTTTATCTTGAAGGATAACTTGTAAGTGGACTCAAAGAACTTAGTAGAGTGAGGAATGAGTAGAACTTATTCAAGAATGTTGCAATTGGGGAGCAAAAGTGGTTGATCAGATGCCTTGAAGAATCTGAGAAATGTGTCTCAGAAATGAAGACTCAACAAGAAGACACCAAGGTGTTCCGGTGTAATGAACTAGCATCTGAGCTATAAGTCAAGGATAACAAATATCAACAGCTGGTAGGAGAATGGAGATTCTCTGAAATAACCTTGAGAAGTGTCTGGATGAGCTCAAGGTAAGAATATGGTTTAATGGCAGCAGTAATTCCTTGGATAAAATGTTGAAAATCAAAAGCATGCGAAGGATACTAGTGGATTAGGAAATAGTGTTGGTGAATGCTCCACCAGCAAGAATGTCCCCCACAATGACATTTTGTTTGTCTCCTCAAATGGAGAGAACAAGGGATTGACCTTCACTATTTGAAAAACTACCCGGAAGAAGATTGATCTAACCACAACCGGTGATGACATGCAAACAAAGATGAAGAGTGGTGCTGCAAGAAGGAGGAACAATGTAGATCCCAAAGGAAAAGGGAAGATGGGAGAAGATGGCTTCACTAGAAGAAAGAACATGAGAAGACATCAGAGAAGACCTCCTACCAGTAAAAGACAAGGAAATTCTACTGCCCACAAGACAAAGCAAGCATGGGAAAGGAAGGAATCAGATGGAGGAATTGCAAAAAGTGAACATCCTAGGGTCCATCCCCGGAGAAGCAGACATGGAGTTACCAAACCGGTAATATCTCCACATGCATGGAAAAAATTTTTTTTAGGTCATATGCCATTCTTTACCGGTTACTACTTCTATTGCAAAGATTATGTTCATAGGATAGATGAATGCATAAAAACATTTAGAAATAAGAATAGTATTTGTCCAAAAACTAATACATGTGGCCATAATATGTCAAGATGTAGAAACATGCATAGATCTGCTCCTATGCATAATAAGATAAGTCCATTTGCTTCCATAAAAAATAAACTATTTTTGTTATATCTGCAATGGTTTTGGCCATAGAGAGTTTGAATGCAGGAAGAAGAACTTGCAGTCATATGGAAGTTGGTATAGCAGCCATGCTCAACATGGAAGTGAATATAGATCATATGGATGTTAGTGACCTACATGGGACCAAAGGACAAATGTCCTTGTAGGGTCAAGAGGTTCACCGGTTTCGGTTGTTGGTCACAACAACATGACTAGAAGAAAATGGTCTAACCGGTATGTTAGAAGGTTCCCGAATCATGAGATTGGCATGGATGTTGTGTGCTACTATATCACTACTTCCGGTTATGATGCATAATTTGGTACAGCAAGGACCAATTAAAAAAGAAGGTAAGACTTGCTCCCAAGACTAAAATTGGGAAGAAAAGTCAAGTTATGCAAGTATGGAACAAGAAGCAAGAAGATGCAACCATGGACAGACACTGTGCATTTAATGAACAGGTGATATCTCCTAAGGCTTAAAGAAGATGCAATACCTTAGGGGTAGTAGTATACTAACCTTATCATTCACCCCCTCAGTAAAGGACACATAGAAGAACAAGTTGCTACTGGTATGAAGAAAGAAAATGAGATGACAAGTGTGTGTAGTGGTTGCCTTGGCTACACACCTTGAGATGAAAGATGGATCACTATTGCATGTGTCAATGGATGGAAAATTGTAATTGGGATCATATGCAAATTGACACAAGAAGTTAGGAGCTAGAGAAAGATGCTCTGGCAGTGATAATGGTCCGATACAAGAAAACGGTATGTGCAAGATGTTACCGATAAGAGTGCTAACAGGTACTTGCAAGTTATGTAAGATAATGAGGTCCTGGATAACTGCATTAGCCCTAGTAACATGGAATGAGGAGGTTATGTCTCAGCTGGTTTTGATGAAGACCTGAATGACATATGATGGCCCAATTGTTGATCTTGTATGCATGCATCTTTTTGGTCTAACTGGTTTGATTTATGACATGATGATGACATTGTATGGCATTGTGTACATCTAGGATCATGTCATAGGCTATGGTGGATATAATGAAGCTGAAAGATCATCAGATGATCACATTTGCACAACTCAACTAGTATATGGTGAATATTGGAGCTCCAATTTTATACCTGATAGACAATGAGGACTTGAGATGTATGACTCAGGCGGAGTTCAAGTGCTTATGAAGCATAATTGACATGCTTGAACTTATGGGTGTACTGGTTGCATCAACTATAAAAGCTATAAATTGTTGAAGGAATACCCAAGAGAATATCATGATTAAGGGTATCTACTTTCCCAATTGGTAGCACTCATAATACAGTCATATTTGATTCTTAAGATCAATTGGTATCAGAAGGGTGATGATGCAATTTGACCAGCAGGTATGTTTCCTTCAATTGGTTATAGTCTTGCATATGCATTAGGGTTCCGGTTTGCATATACACTTGGGTATTGATCAAGTGGTTTTAGTTGTTGGTTAAGCCCTCCATTTCAAATGTTATGATTTGAGAGGATGCAAAGTGTGAAGGTTAAAGGAGAAGATGCATCTGTTAGAGAAAAAGGGGAGAAAAATCTCTGTCAGTGCCCAATAGAGACAAGGAGGAGAGAAACCCTGACAATACCCTTTGCCATTGTTGTCAAAGTGGGATAAAGATTCTATAGTATATCACATACTACATTTGTGAGAATTCATGGATCACACAAACGGGGAGAGAGAATATGTAGTATGCCAGATACTACATGTGTTGACATCAATGCCAAAGGAGGATATTGTTGGCATTGTGTTATCATTGATGTCAATCGGTATAAGAGATGTATGTGCAACAATTCCATTGGAGTCATCAATACACAAGATAGTATGTGATGTCTTTGATGTCACCTAGATTAGCAAGTCACTAGTAAGGGAGAGAATATCATTAGAGTCACTAGTACACAATTTAGTGTTTGACCTATGTTGAAGATATGGATAGGAGACCAGTATGATATAACAACTGGTAAATGATGACATATATAAGAGAGCAGGATGTTGGTTGGTTGATTGTGATGAAGAGGGGGAATGTTATCTAAATCACATTAATACTAGAGGAAAAGTATGTATAGGTCACTGGTATGCTATGTGGATGTCAAAGAGCAGGACTCCCATCGAATAAAGATGCAATCATCATTTGAAGAGATGAGTGAAAGTGAATGTGCCCCAACCAAATTACATGTGCATGCTTGAAGATATGTTGCTCAAATAGGGAAGCCACATTGGTGCATTGCAAAATGCAGATGAAAAGGATCCACTCCCACAGGTGAAACATTAAGTTGCCTTAAGTGCATGAGATCAGAGATGTGCACTAGATCAGAAAGGGTCAACATGTTGTGCTACCGGGACATAAAATAAAGAGTAAAGATGTGATGGGTTCGTCACCTTGACAAACCAGCTGAGATGATGTCCGAGCTGATGATGAATAAGGAAATGCTAAGTAGTTGCAGATAGAGAATGCAACCGGTATGCAGATGCCTCAGATGGAAACAGTTGAAGGTTGATGATATGGTGTCATCAAGGGTGCCTACTAGTAAGTATGAGAACTAGTAAGAGAGAAAAGAGGCTAAGTGATGTGCTCCTTCCTGATGAAGATGAGCATATGGTGGATTGATATGAATGGAAACTGGCAAAGGTGATGGCAGACCAGTGAGGGTATAATCGCGAGGGTTTGAGAACTAGTAGATGAACTTGGTTGTGAGGTTGGTTGGTTATCCTATCCAGACCGACATAGATGACCTAGCAGAGGTATATGCCGACAAAGTGGCCACGTGGAGTTGAAGTGGAAAGAATGCATGCATAGGTCGGCATGTTGAGTTTGTAAAGTGTTAGTTGGCAAGGTAGATGGTGATAGGTTGACATTTATGTTGACTACGTGATTCAAAGGGTGTGTAGAAGAGGTTTGCGGCTCAAGGTCAAATGGACAACAGAGATCCGAGTTAGAATGATTGACCAAATCAAAGTAGGTGAAGGATAATGCCAAACCATTCTTGGTGATAGACCAAGAGATCAACCAATAGGTTAAAAGAAGATTGCTAAATGAGGAAGGCATGTTCTGGAAGGCACGATAATGGTGAGATTGATTGATGAGTTTCAGGTCATTAATTAAGGAGATCGGATCTAATGAAATCTATTTGGATTTGGTTTTCCTTGTGTTAAATGAAGAAACCCTAACCGCTCGAATTTTGAATTGGTTTTTGGCAGGAAAACGAGTTTATAAATATGAAAGCTAAAACTGATGAAGGTTGCCGCTGAATGAGAGGGTGTTGCTATTGAAGAAGCGAATTTAGTAAATTTCTCAAGAAGAAGAAGAAGAAGAAGAAGAAGAAGAAGAAGATACTGAGTGTGAGAGAGAACAGGGTTGAACATTTCAACTGGCAATAGTGAGGCAACTAATAGTCAGCCATTGAGTTTGATACAGGAGAAAACCAGTAGTGATAGAACCGATAGAGAAGAGTCATAGAGGATTGAGAGAAGGAAAGCAGAGAACCAGTAAGTTGAGAACCGACAAAAATCAGATAGTGGATATTTGAGTGAGTGAAGTAGACTGGTAGAAAGAAGCAGTGTAGTAGAGAGAAGAGAGAATCGAGAAGAGATAAGAACTGGTAAAGAGAAGAACTGGTAAAGAAGAAGAAGAGGTTGAATTGGTAAGGTTGCAGAAGAAGATAAGGCTACAAGAGTGAGAGGGTGAGAAGAGAACCGATAGTGAACTAGATAGAAGATTCAGTGAAGAGATTTGCAGAAGAGTTACAAAGTTTATTTGTAACAAGGCTATAACTTTTTTAATTGATTGTGTTTATTAAAGATCACTAAGTTGGATCTTAGTGCAGGGGTTGGTGCTCCTTAGGTTGGTGCCCTAAATTTGGGGTTGGTTCTCCTTAGGCTGGTGCCCTAAACATTGTAATCAAAGTTTCATTGTGAGGCTAGATTGGAATAGTAGACTCTAGCAGCATTTCTCATCAAGGTTTTTCCCATCTTAGGTTTTCATCGTATATGTTGGTGCTATGTGATGTTCCTTAGTTGCATGATTGCATTTGTGATAGTCTCCCATCTAACCAGTAAGTCTTCTTTTTGTTAGATCTAATAATCGATATACACACATAGGATAGATAAAGGGAAAATTTTGTAAACCACTAGTTAACCCCCCTCTTAGTGGCACATTGCGTCTAACAGATCCATGCAAGGGATGAGAGTGGGAACACTATTAGTTCCACCCAACCTCAAGCATGTGTGTGCAAGTGAGGTTTGAAGTGCCTCATAGGATTCTATTCCTGAGTACGTTACAACCTGTATAGAATGTATATTACAAGTGTGAAGAAAGGTGTGATATCTCTCTCTAAGAGTTTGTGCTCTAGTTCCAAGAATAATCACCCTGCATAAGAGAAAAGTGGTGTCATCTCTCTCTAAGAGTTTGTGCTCTATTTCTGAGAATGACCCGCTGTACCAGCAAAAAGGCAGCATCATCTCACTCTAAGAGTCTGTACTCTAGTTCTGAGAATGACCTATTGTACAAGAGAAAAGTGACAACATCTTTCTCTAAGAGGCTTCACTTTGGTTCCAAGAATGTCCCAATGTACAAGAAAATTGATGACACCTTTCTCTAAGAACCCACCCTCTGGTTCCAAGAATGTCCTACTGTACAATGCATGAGAGAAGTATGGTATAAAGGAGTAGTGTGGGCTCCCCCCCCTTAAAATGTCAACATAGGTTATTATTGTTATTTTAAGGAAAGTAGAACAAGGATACCTACCTTCATCACAAAGAAGATATCCGCTATGCAATAATGTCATAAATCTAAGTAAGAGAGTGAATACTCTTCAAACAAGGATAAGATAGTTGAAAAGAGATATCTTGTTGTAGGTTTAAATGAGATCCTTGGAGAAGAAGATATTCTTGTTCAATAGACATATCCTTCCAAGAGGAATTGTCTTAGACAAATATAACATCTTCTAGAACAAAGAAAAGGTGAGAACAAGAATGCAATCCTTCCTCCTATTCCTAGGTGAAAGGGATTCTCAATAAGGGATGACACACTTTTAGCCCCCAGAGGGATGGGCGAATTTATCATAGATATACATGTTACCAAGTGTGAAAGAGGTTGTAATCAAGGACTTACACCTCTTGTATAAGAGAGAATCCTTGAGCCAACAACCAATAGCTATGCACAATAAATGACACCAAGTAATATAACTCACACCATCCACAAAATAGGGAAAAGTAGATCCCTAGAGAGAGAGAGAGAGAGAGATCCTTGCCCCCCAAGTGTAGGGACAATGAGAAGAGCTTACACAATCTTCTAGAGATATATTAAACATAAGCGAATGTGCAATGAACTTACATGAACACACGCAAGAAAATACATTAGTATATGTAAAATACACATCTCAAGAAGTGGTAATCATGAAAATATACCATTGTAAGAAATGATAAGCACATATGAAAAATTCAGCCCCTAAAGAAAATAGTGATGAGATAAAGAGAAAGGGATAGGAGTGAAAATCCTTTCCCCCCAAGTCAGAAGGACAAGGGGAAAAGGGGTACACATTTTCCAATGGTGTTTATTTTCAAGTAATATGCCTTCCTAATGGAACAAATTCTCTAAAGGAAGGGATATGCACTTCTCGAGAGATCATTCCATGTAAGTAGGCATATCGTGCTTGAGAATAATCACAACCATAGAAAAGGTACATTTTCCAAGAGAATGAAAGAATAGAGAAGAGGTGCATTACTTATTAAAGAGACTCTTCTTTAAGCAAAGTGTAAAACCAATGAACAATTACCAGCTCACATAAAAATAACCCAATGCAAGAAAAGAAATCTAATAATTAATAATGCAAAAATACAAACATGTGTATAGAAAGAAGAAGAAAAATAGATTTCATGTTGTTGCCCCAAAGTATGTAAAATTGAAACAATACCACCACAAATGATAAAGAGCTCTCATTAAAATGGGCTAGTTATGCCATAGGGTGAAGAGAAACATGAAGGGAAAAGAAGTGCTAAGGTACTATGTGTTTACCAAGAAATACAATGAGATCTGTTGTGAGACAAATTTGTGTGAGATCATATTGTAGTTGATAAAAATTCTTAAATGCATAACATTTTCCAAGAGAATGTGAATATGAATCATGAAAAATGCAATATTGAATACCTTTCACTTGCTTAAGATTTTTGTTTTTGTTGAGGAGGAAAGTAAATGTTCTTGTCATATTTCAATCTCCAATAAATTCTTGTCGTTAATTTGTTAGGATGGTAAATATCATCTTGACATAAAGAAGAGGGTTTGTTAGGAGAGGAAGTTTCATTATCCATAACTCTAATTTTGCCACTGTGTATGCCACGTTCAATAGTTTTTTGAAAATCAGGGCAATCATCAACATTGTGATCATGGGTTTGGTGAAATGAACAAAAAGGATGCTTTGAAGAAGAAGCATTTTTATAGGCTCTTGTGATTTGTTGTCTATGAAGATGGTTTTTAAAGTTTTGGAGCCTAAGAAATTCATCCATAGAAAGAGGGGTACCATTTCCTAGGCCTCTTGTAGTAGTTTATGTGGGATTATTTATAGGGACACAAATTCCATTCTAAAGTTTCCCAATTCCTTTTCCTTGAAAACCTTGTTTTTTAATTATATGAAAGCCACAACTATAACAATGTTGCCATTGACTAGATGGAGGAATAGAATCATGAATTTATTAGAAATCTGATGTGTAAGGAGGAAGAAAAGGATTTGTAGATGAAGGAGGAGTATCATGTGAAATGACAATCTCTTTTCCTTTATCAAGCTTATCCTTTTTGGAAGATTGGGGCAGAACATCTTTATCATCTAAAATCTCATTTTTAGTTATTTATATGCCAGGGGAAAGGACATGAATAAAATGTATGACATCATCCTCCCTACATATACTTTAATGTTGAAGATAGGTCCTAGGAGAATAACGAGGATCTAAAGATGTAAGAATGTTGATGTTTTGATTTTTCTCTCCCTACTCAAGGGTATGTGTATGAGAAGAAGATGGATCCATGTTACTTTCCAATACTTTCTCTTTTTTAGAGAGATCATTGGTTAAAGCATCAGGTCTCATCTCATCCACACAAGATACCCTAGGAGAGGTACAAAGGTTAGGATCTTTATTTTTAGGATATACAAAATCTTTAAAGTGATTAACATATGAAATGTATTTTGTTAACAACATCACCATAATGCTACATAAATGATACATGAAAGCTTTGAGATCTATTTGAAAAGAAAAGAATTTGGAAATCCTAACAACACAATATGACCAAGTGATATGAATAAAGAGAAGCAAAGGGAAATGAAATAAACTCTTATCCGACACATGATTGTAGTAAATACATGCAAAAAGAAATGTAATCATACGTGAAAGAGCAAGTAAATCCCATTTATTAATTGCCATTGAATGTCTCTGAATTAAAATCTGAATTTGTTGGAAAAGAAGATCTAAAATTAGGACCTTGTTATGAAAATTAATTTTAGATTTAAATTTGATGAATTTTCAATTTGTGTTCGACCTTAGAGAGTGTTAAAACTGATAAAGTAAGCTGATTTTATGGATCAGAGCATAAAAATACAGTCAATTCCATCTCTCAAAATTTCAGGAAAAAAGCCGAGGATCGTGGTGAAAGTGTAGTTTGACCAACCTTTTTTTAAATTTTCAGGGATGATAGAAATTATGATTTTAATGCAAAAATCCAAAAAAAAAGCTGATTTTGAGATGTCTAGATCAGTCAAACGTGCGGTCAAAGATTGAAAATAGAAGAATTTTAAAAATTAGGTTTTTATTATTTAACCACTAAATTTTTAGAATAAAGAGACAAATTTTAATTGCAAATTTGAAATAGAAATCAGATCTAAAACAAGTAATTAAAATACACTTCACAAGCTTAATTTTCTCAAAATGAAAAATTAGGGTTTTTATGCAATTAACCTTTGAAATTTGCAAAAAGATCTAACTTGGAAGTGAAAATTTGAAATTCAAATTATAATTAATCAGAAATAATAATGAGAATTCAGAATTAATGTGTAAGATGTCGGGTTCACCAAAATGTAAAGTGGAAAATTGAACCCTAGTGACTACCCACCTAGGAGAGAGAAAGGAAGTCACTAGGATGATTTTCACTTGGAGGAACTTTACATTCAAAAAAGGGGCTTGAATCCCTTAGATCCAATCCAAGGGAGGAAAGGATGTGAATTACAAGTGGATTGCAAGGGTTGAAGTGTATTTTTCCCTCTTTTGTAAATAGGAAAGTTTACTTGTTGACTAAGTGGAATAAATAGACAAATTGAGTGAACTAAGGAGCTAACGGCTCAAGATCGCGTTGTAACTTTGGATCTGAGCTAATTAGACTGATATGGATATGCCCTGCAAACCTGGAGAAAAGTCATCGGTACCGTGGCGACAATGTACATGGTCCTCCACAAAATCCGTGAAATGAAAAGGGTTCTTCCATATCTGCAAATGAAGCCCAAACCCGCAATTACAATTGCGCACTTACAACCTACCCACATAAAAGAGGGTAAGAAGGGTTGTGGATAGGTGTTTTCCTTAGTCAGACTTTGGTTGAGAAATCAACCTTGAAAGAAAGTAATTGCAAATGCTTGAATGTAAACAATGGAAATGTATACCTTGTAGATCTACAATTTGTTGCTGATGATCTCTTTGCTTCTTGAATGTAATCACGAGTGTTGCATGAAATGGAATGTAACATTATAGAACCCTAACACACACACATGCTTGCAAATGAATGTTATAATATTGGTCCAATGGATGAATGAAGAAGACACATGAAGAAGAAGACTTGATGGATGGTTGAAGACTTGAATGATTGAACTTCACCTATCATGTGTGTCATACCTATTGCCCCCCTCAAATGAGAAAACTAACTCCCTTTTAGACATGCCTCAGAGAATTAATTTGTCTCACCAAAGGCTGACATCGGGGAGATTTAGGATCCCGAAGTGCAAATAGGGTCGGGGGGACCTATCTTGGGGCCACCCTAAGAGGGTAGGATAGGGGCACCACACCCCTGTCTAAGTTGAATAGGGGCACCATGCCTCTGTCCTAGGGGGATAGGGGCCTTGCCCTATCTTGGGGCCCGGACAAGTTTCTAAAGCTATATCAGGGCTCAAACAGGAAGGGGTCAAGGGATGAAAATGTAGAAAGAGGTCTTGGTCATAAAGGAGGGTGTTGTCGCCAAAGTGAGGATTTTGAATGTGGTTAAAATTGTAGGGAGTGCAATTTTATGACACTACAGCTTACAAATGGCCTCTTAGCTCGCCACCACAACCACCATGAATAGTAGTTATAGCTCTACCCATTATGGAAATTAGCAATGATACAGGATTACTCCACGCACCCCATGTGATCTATCACATCTAAGAAGGATTCTGACATCATTCTCCAAGCTATCTTCTATGGTCCATGTCATCCTTCGCCTAGCAGTCACCCCCTTATGAACGAAGAAGTCCACCACCATGATGGATTCCTTATAAGCATGGGCAATAAAACATTCATCAAAGGATAGAATAATGTCTTTAGATAAATTAATCCAACTCTAAATGGTCCATGAGGCCTTATTGTTCCCCTTAAGACATTGAATGATATTATTTGAGTCTCCTCGAATCCAAATTTTTTTACCATTAATTTGATGGGCCAACAGTAAAGTCTGATAGGCCCGAATGGCTTCAGAAAGGTGGTTGGTATGGTTACCCAAGGGGAATTCCACCATTGAAATGAACCTGCCATACTCATCTCTAATGACTCTCCCACACCTAGCCAGCCCAGGATTTCCTTTAGCCACCCCATAAATGGCATATTTTGTTGAAAATAAATATTTTCAATATTTATTTTCACTTAACTCTATCTCATTTCTATATCTTCCTCCACTTGGAAATGTAATTTCTATTTATCCTCACTTAACAAGTCCTCTCATTTAATCTCATCTGTTGATGAATTTTGGTCCCAAATCAATCATAGTCATCCAATCAATCCCAATTTATCTATTGGACTCTCATTTCTCATTCTTAGAACCACAATCTTTTGATTCTCCTCACAACCATGTCATGAAGTTGTCCTTGATTTGTCATATTTGTGCACTCACCTATTTGAGAGAAACATCAATTAGAGGAGAAAGAAAAAAATAGAATGTAATTAAGGATATGCAAAGCATTGGTTTGAATTCATTTGTTTGGATTTATGAATTTCATTTTCTTAGTTTGTTTTATGATATCATGTTTTTTATAACCTATTTTCCTAGTTGACATTTTAGTGAACCCAACGTGGATCACAAAATCTAATAAAATGTTGAGTTTTGTGTCCACAAGTATCTGTGACACAATCACCTTGCAAGTTACATAGTAGATCTAATCTCCTTTGTATTGATCTAATTTTTCCTTTTGCAATATCTTGACATGCATTGGTTTCTTATCTTTTAATGCTAATTGGATCTTTTTGTTTATATTTTTCATCTAAGATCTAAGATCTTTAAATCAACCAACAAATTACACTTTAACATTTAAGTAGATGGATCAATGAATAACAAACAATATCACTTAAATTTAATTACATGGATCAATAACAACAACTACTTCACTTAGAAAAATGGTAGGCTTGTCTTGGCAATGATACTCCCACTAGGCACCAAGACAAACCATTTTGTTGAGGAAAATGTAGCCTACATTGGGTTACTATCTGAGGTGGGCATTAAAAAGTATGGTTAGAGAGTGATTCTCTAAACATTATCAGATGTTTGAGTAAATAGACAACCTCCAGTTGGATAATCAAGCATTTAATACAAGAGTGTCATATCATGATGACCAAATTGGACGAATTTCAAATCTCCCATGTGTATCGGTAAGGTAATATGCCTGCAAACTATGTGGCTAATCTCAGCATGGCATATGAGGATATAACATGGTGGATGGTAAGGGAAACATTCCCTATACATCTATGTGAACTGGTAAGAAAGGACGTCGAAAACTTTTCCAAATACCGCCCATTAATGATGACAACCTGCCAAATGTGTAAAGGTGTTTATTTTAATATGTGGTTTAGATTCAAAACCAGGATTTCTAGATTGTTCCTAACCATTTGGTTTCTCATCTCTTGGTTTGAGCTTGGTTTCAATACTGGTTCTTTCCAAGTTTGTAGGGGAGGTGTTAATATAGAGGGAGACAAAAATACAATGGAACCATCTTCTTGCGAAAAGTGGGAAAAGAACAGGGAGTTGTGGATGAAGATTACTGATGGTGGCCTTGTGCCATATCTCAAGAAATTACATGGCCGGGATTCAAAAATGACAAAGGAATTTGTGAATGGTTGGCATGATGACACCCTTACTGATTTTGGGGCTGAATTTAGAATTGATGAGTCCTTTATTGTTGAGATCACTGGTTTGCAGATGGATGACAAGAAGTTCTATAGAAAGAGGAAAGCTACGAAGGAATCCCTTCCAATCTTCTTTGATGAACAGAGTGAAAGAGATAGAGTAGGGAAGATGGAAGATGGAGTATTAATAGGAAAGACCTTATGACGCCCTGGGTAGACATGGCCAAAGTCATTATGAGGTACGTGACTCTGGATGACCATTTCGCTAGCATCTTTTCTTATCACTTCATGATTTTGATTCAATTTAGGTATGATAGAAGAATTTAAATGCCCTTTTATTTGTTATCCTCCCTTGAGCATAGTTTGGCAAATCATGCCAAGAATGGTGATAATCCTATTCTGCATGAGGGTTTAGTTATGCTTATTATAGAATATGATAAATCTCATGGGGTCAAACCCTCCCCTATTGTGAAGACCCCCAAATATTCAACTAGCCACAATGTACAAGTGGTTTTCAACACTAAGTTTGACAAAGAAGGGGATGGTATGGCGATGGATTGGTGTGATCTCAACGTGCCAAAGGACCCTGATTATTGCCCCTTTGAGGAAGAGGGCTCCCCACCAAAAGCTAACCGCGATACCAATAGAAGTAGAAGAAATAAACACCCTAGACTAGCTACTAGTAAGTTTAAAACCCCTGCATCTAAGCCTCAAGGGTTGGGCTCATCATGTTCAAAAAAAGATAAAATTGGAAAAAAAATAGAGGAATCAAAGGGTCAAGTCAAAGAAGAAATTAAACTTGACATCCCTCTCAATGTGGACCAATGGGACTCGGGAGAGAATAAAACTGATAGGGACTTTGAGGTGCTCCTGGCAAATTCCACTAATGGCAAGGAAAAATGCTTTCACTAGATTAACAATGAAATTCATCTTTTAAAGGAAGGCATTAAAGATATAATTAATACTTTTACTGAGAATCCCATGCTAGACAAGACCGATAAGCTTCTCAGAATGACCCCAAAACTCACTAAGGATGTCAAAGTTATGAAAATAGAACATGAGTATAGGATTGTTCATCTCGAAAAGGGTATGGAGGAGATTAAGGGAAACCTAAGGAATCTGGTTGAGATAAGCAAAGAATCTATGAGAAGTAGCACATAAGGTCTAAGAAAGGTTAATGAGATGATGACTTTCCAAAGAGCCCAACCAATTACCATTTATAGTATCATTAAATTGTGACCCTTGTGATTTTAACCACATTTGAGGCCCTCACCTTGGTGACAGTATCTTCATCTCTAACCGAGACCATTTTCTGCACCTTCACCCTTGAATTTCTCCCATTTGAGCCTTGAGATGGCCTCAGGACCCTATTCGGACCCCAAGATAGAGAAAGACAGGGGCGTGGCATCCCTATCCCCCTAGGACACGGGCGTAGCACCCTTGTCCCCCCCTCTCAGGATGGTCCCAAGATAGGTCCCTCTAGTCCTATCTGCATTTAGGGATTCCAAATCCCCCGATGTTGGTCTTTGGTGAGATGAATTAATCTTATGAGGCATGTATAAAAGGGGAGTTGATACTCTCATTTGCATAGATAGGATATACACAAAATACTAGATAGGTGAATTTCAAGGATTAAAGTCTTCAAGCATCCATCAAGTCTTCTTCTTCAAACATTTGCAAGCATATGTGTGTGTTAGGGTTTTGTCATGTTGCATGCCATTTCATGCAATACTTGTGATTACATTCAAGAAGCAAAGTAATCATCATCAACAAATTGTAGATCTACAAGGTATACATTTCCATTATTTACATTTAAGCATTTGCAATTACTTTCTTTCAAGGTTGTTTCATCAACCGAGGTTTGACTGAGGAAAACCTCAACCCACAACCCTTCTTCCCTTCTTTTATCGATGTAGGTTGTAGGTGCACAACTGTAATTGTAGGTTTGGGCTTCATTTGCAGAGATAAAAAAACCCTTTTCGTTTCACATATTTTTCGGAGGACCGTGTGCACTTTCAACACAGTCCCAACAAATTTTCTCCAAATTTGAAAGGCAGATCTGTATCAGTCTAAATATCTCAGATCTAAAGTTACAGTGTGATCCTGAACCGATACCTCCTCATTTCACCCATTTTATCTCTCTTTTCTACATAGTCAACAAGTCAACTCTTTTACTTACAAAAGAGGGAAAATTACATTCCAACACTTGCAATCCACTAAGAATTCACATCCTTGTTTCCATTAGATTTGGATCTAGTGGATTCAACCCCTCTTTTGAATGTAAAGTATCTCCCAAGTGAAAATCATCCTAGTGATTTAACCCTAATTTTTCATTTTAAGGAAATTAAGCTTGTGAAGTATAGCATTTTGGTTGCTTGTTTCAGATCTGATTTCTATTTCAAAATTGCAATTCAAATCTATGTTTTCATTCTGAAAATTAAGTGGTTAAATAGTAAAACCCTAATTTTTAAGAATGTCCTATTTCGATCTTTGACTGCTAATTTGATTTATCTAGACATCTCCAATTCAGCTATTTTTTTGGATTCTGCAATAAAATCATAATATTTGTTATCCCTGAAAAATTTCAAAAAAAGTTGGTCGAGCCAAGTGCACTTTGCAAATGGTCCCTTTTTTTTCCTGAAATTTTGAGAGTCAGAATTGGTTGTATTTTTTTTCTTAAATCTAAGAACTTGGTTGATTTTATCAATTTTAAAACCTCCTAAGGTCAAAAACAAATTCAAAATTGAATGTTTGATTTTCTTCCAATTTACAAGAAATCTACATTTGAAATTGAATTTGTTCAAAACTTGGATCTTACTTCAATTTTCAGATTTATCATTGTTGCCAGACTTGTCTTCTTGCTTAAAATTCAAATTTTCAATTTCCCTCCTTTTTCCAAAATTCAAAATTTAAAAACTAAGTGGTTAGGTCCTAAAACCCTAATTTTCAAAATTAATTGGATTTTGTGCAAATCTCAATCATTTTTCCCACAATTTCAGCTTTCTAAACATCATCTAAGGTGGCCTTATCCATTAGGTGTGGTCTTTTTCAAGTTTGCAATTCAATTACTTATCTTTTTCAAAACCCTAATAGGGTCCTATTTCAACATTCAAACCTTAATTTCACCTATCTAGAGATCATAAAATCAATCATTTTTGTGTGGTTAGATGTCAAATCATCATAGCTTTCATCCCTGAAAATTCTTGAAAAAGTTGGGAGGACCGTGTGCACTTTCAACACAGTCCCTAACTTTTTTCTTGAAATTTCAGGAGACTATTATGACTATATTTAATTTCTTAATTCTAGAAAATTGGCTGATTTTGTCAAATTTTGATCCCTCTAAAATAAAAAAAATCTCCACTTTCAAGATTTTAATTTTCAAGATGTAGTTAAAAATTAAGTGGTTAATTAAGAACAACACTAATTTTAAATTTCAAATTTTCAATTCAACAACTTTGAATTTTTAAATTAAGAGGTTTTTCAATAGGCCCTAATTTTAATCTCTTTTGGATAATTTTAAATTTTAAATTAAGAAGTTAGTTTTTTACATAATCCTAATTTTAAATTTCAATTTCCTAGGAGGTTGAATTATTATTCTTTTAATCAATTTGTTCATCTAATTGAATACTAATTTTTCCTAGAATTTTGAATTATTCAATTATTTTGCAAGTTTGAAATTTCAAATTTCAAATTCAAATTTCAAATTTGCAATGCAAATTCCATTTTCCCTCTTTTATTCAATTTTCTATGCATGTATGGGGTAAACATTATTATGGTTAAATGACATATGAGTTTCTTGTTTGATCATAAGTGCACATGGAGCTCTTATCTTATTTTGCTAATTCAATTTCAAGTTAAAATATATATGTTCATGATGTTCCCTTCCATGAATATGATGATAGTTTAGTTCTCCTTTTCATTCATACCTATGATTCACTCTCTCCCAAAATTGATCTCATTAATGAGGGCACATTGGTGCAAAAAGAGAATATGGACATTTCTTTCAAAGATCTCCTTCCTAAAGATGAAACTTTGGAGAATTGTGTTCCTTCTTCTCCTAAAAAGTACCTCCCTCATAAGGATTATTTGGTTCAGGAGGATGATATTATGGCTACTTATCCTAATGATACCACACCTTATTTTCATGATCTTCCCTCTAAAGATGAAGCATTAATTACATATGATAGTCCTTTTCATAATGAGTGTCTTGAACAAAAAGATACCTTAGGACAAGAGGATGATATTATTTCTCATCATAATGATCTCTCTACCCAAAATCAAGATCCTAACAAAAATCAAATCAATTCCATTCATGTTCCTAGGAAACTAAAATTCTTTCTAATTATCATGTTGTGCCTTACACATATACTAATGAGGTAGTTGATGAGAACATAAGTGAAGCATCATATCCTTTCTTAGTTCCTACAATCCTCTCTTCAATTCACTCAAATACACCATCTCCTACCAAAGAAGTTCCTAAATAATAACTCTTAGAGGATGTTTGGGGGTCCTTAGATTTCACTCCTACCTTTTCTAGAAAGTCTAAGATGCCTGAATTTCATATTCCAAATTTTTCTCTTAACACAAACCTTGAAATTGATCGGGCCTATTTAAACTTCAATCCAATTATCCCTAAGAGTGAACCCTCTTTTGAACATACAAATGGATGCAATGGACAAATGCTTGAATGTGAGCTACAAAGTCATGAGAAATCACACTTTCCTTTGTCCACATCTTATTTTCTATTGTCTTGTAAATCCACACCTTCTCATTCTAATTTTGAGTTACAACAAGAAAATGTGTTGACCAATCTTCTAAATTCCAACTTAATATCTCCTCTTTGTCCTAAACGAAGAAGAAAACATAAACAACATTCTCAAACATCTTATTTTTGTAAATATCATCAAACCCATGGCCATTCTACTCATGAGTGTCAAGCTTTGAAAACACAAATACAACATTACATTGATTTGGGCATGTTAAAAATAACTTCTGATAATAAATGGCATATTCATCATGATCATTTAAATAACATTCAATTTCCTATTATGTTGCTCCTCACTATGTGACATAGTTAGCCTACCTATTGGGGGCTTCTTGTCATTCCTGGAGGTACAATTTCAGGTGCAATCATACTTAGTGAGCAATGTAATAGTCTATTTATTCTTGCCTCTATGCTTGGGGGGAAAGAGTATTCCATTTCCTCTTTCTAAGGTTTCACTATTTTTTTATGGAGTGCATTATTCATAAACTTGATGTTCTTTCTTGCATGGAGTTCTCCTTCATGCGAGTGCATGTTTGTTCCGTGAATGGTATCTTCTCCTTGCTCGAAACGGTATGTCTATTATGAACAATCTCTCCTCAAAGAACTTTTATGAATCTTCTTATTTCTCTCTCTTCACAAAATAACCTCTTCTATTGTGTTATTTATAACTTGATGTCCTTTCTTGAATGGGGTTATCCTTCATGTGAGTGCATGTCTGTTCCTTGGTTAGGATGTATCCCTTGCTTGAAATGGTACGTCTTTTATGAGTAGTCTCTCTCTAGAAGTTGTGTAATTCTTCTCACCATCCTACACTTGGGGGGAAATGATCTCTCTCTCTATTTATTTCT
This sequence comes from Cryptomeria japonica, assembly GCF_030272615.1. NCBI lineage: Eukaryota > Viridiplantae > Streptophyta > Pinopsida > Cupressales > Cupressaceae > Cryptomeria > Cryptomeria japonica. The sequence continues at coordinate 628,736,041 of NC_081410.1, read as the reverse complement.
CTAAGGATCCACTCTTTCCTATGTTGTGGATGGTGTGATTTTTATTACTTGATGTCATTCCTTGTGTGGAATTTTTGTTGTTTACTCAATGTTCTCTCTTATACAAAAGGTGTAAGTCATTCACTAAAATCTCTTTCACACTTGGTAATGCACATCTATAATAAATTCACCCATACCCATTGTGATAAAAGTGAGTCATCCTTCATCAAGAATCCCTTTCACCTAGCAATGGGAGGAAGGATTGAATTCTTGTTCTCTTATTGCTTCGTTCTAGAAGATGTTATATTTGTCTAAGACAACTCCTCTTGGAGGTAGATGTCTTATGAGAAAATATCTCTTCTCCTCCAAGGATCTCCTTTACACTTACAACAATATATCTATTTCCAACTATCTTATCCTTGCTTGAAGAGTATTTCCCCTCTTTCTTAGATTTATGACATTGTTGCATAACAGATATCTTCTTTGTGATGAAGGTAGGTACCCTTGTTCTATTTTCCTTAAAATATCAACATTAGCCTATGTTGACATCTTAAGGGGGCGGCACCCACACTACTCCTTTGTACTATACTTCTCTTGTACATTGTACAATGGGACATTCTTGGAACCAAAGGGAAGCCTCTTAGAGAAAGATGTCATCACTTTTCTCTTGTACGGTGGGTCATTCTCATAACCAAAGCATAGACTCTTAGAGTGAGATGACGCTAATTTTTCCTAATATGGTGGGTCATTCTTAGAACCAGCGCATAGACTCTTAGAGAGATATGTCATCACTTTTTACTTGTATAGTGGGTCATTCTTGGAACCAGAGCACAAACTCTTAGATCAAGATGATGCCACTTTTCTCTTATGCAGGGTGATTATTCTTAGAACCAGAGCATAGACTCTTAGAGTGACATATCATGCCTTTCTTGACATTTGTACTATACATCTTATACAAGTTGTAGCGTACTGGGGAATAGACTCCTATGAGGCACTTTGAACCTCACTTGCACACACACGCATGAGGCTGGGTGGAACTAATGGTTTTCTCACTCTCCTCCCTTACATGGATCACCTAGACAAACTCTGGGGGCTATATTTCCATGTCCTGCTCTCCATGGCTCACTTAGGATTAGGGGTGAGAAGTCTAGGGTTTCTCTCTTGTTTTCCTTTCTTCTCATGGATCACCAAAGTGTGTATTCATGTCCTCTCTCTCCTTCCTCTCATGAACCCATAGTTTTACTATTGATCATTCATGGATGATGTCAACTTTTCTCTTTTGTGTGATTATTGGTGTTTATGTGATGACATTTTTCTTTGTGTTTCAAATAGTTGTTTGAGATATTTGTATCAAGCTCTCTACGGATAGTTGATGTGTGGTCTTGTTTTTTGTATTTGTGGTTTGTCTTTCATGCTTTGTCTTGTTTTGTGTGTCTTGTTCCTTATTGTTTTTGTGTGCTCTTTCATATGTCTGAGTGAGTTAAGATCCTAAGATTGGGGGCCTTTTTCCTCAAGATTAGTGATGTCTAATACTCCTTTTGGTATTCCTCTACATCTCTCATCGCCATCTCTCTCTTTCTTCTACTTTACCCGTGGTATTGGTGTAAGCCATACTCCCACTAAAGTGGGGTCTAAATGTAGTGTCATAAAATTGTGACCCTTTCAATTTTAACCACATGAGGCCCTCACCTTGGGGATGGTATCTTCTTCTCCAACCGAGACCCCTTTCTGCACCTTCACCCTTGAATTTCTCTTGTTTGAGACCTGAGATGGCCTCAGGACCCTGTCCGGACCCTAAGATAGGGCAAGACAGGGGCATGGCACCCCTATCCCCCCCTCTTAGGGTGGTCCCAAGATAGGTCCCTCCAGTCCTATCTGCATTTTGGGATTCCAAATCCCCTCGATGTCGGCCTTTGGTTAGATGAATTAATATTATGAAGCATGTATAAAAGGAGAGTTCCAGTCCTCTCATTTGCATAGATAGGATACACACAAAATACACGCTAGGCGAAGTTAAAGCATTCTAGTCTTCAAGCATCCATCAAGTCTTCTTCTTCATATGTCTTCTCCATTCATCCATTGGAGAAATATTTACAACATTAATTTGCAAGCATATGTGTGTGTTAGGGTTTTGTCATGTTACATGCCATTTCATGTAACACTTGTGATTACATTCAAGAAGCAAAGTAATCATCATCAACAAATTGTAGATCTACAAGGTTTACATTTCCATTATTTACATTTAAGAATTTGCAATTACTTTCTTTCAAGGTTGATTCTTCAATTGGGATTTGACTAAGGCAAACCCTATCCACAACCCTTCTTTTCTGGGTGTGGGTTACAGGTGTGTAGCTGTAATTGCAGGTTTGGTCTTCATTTGCAGAGATAGGAAAACCCTTTTCATTTCGTGTATTTTTTGGAGGACCATGTGCACTTTCAACACAATCTCGATGACTTTTCTCCAAATTTGTAAGACAAATCTGTATTAGTCGAAATATCTAAGATTCAAAGTTACAAGGCAATCTCAAACCGGTAGCTCCTCATTTCATTCATTTTATCTCTCTTTTCTGCATAGTTAACAAGTCAACTCTTCTACTTACAAAAGTGGGCAAATTACATTCCAACACTTGCAATCCACTTAGAATTCGCATCCTTGTTTCCCTTGGATTTGGATCTAGTGGATTCAACCCCTCCTTTGAATGTAAAGTATCTTGCAAGTTAAAATCATCCTAGTGATTTCCTTTATTTCTTCTATGTGGGGAATCACTAGGGTTCAATTTTCCACTTTACACCAGTGTCACGCCTTCAGTGGCTAAACTGAAAAAGAAGAAACTAGATTCAAGTTCACAAGGGGAAGATTTGCAAGTTACAATTGGACCCTCTACGAGAACGAGGAGTAGAACCAACATAGGAGCACAACAAGATTTATAATGGAAGAGCTCAAGGATATTAATAAGAATATGACATAGAAGAACTCTAAGCTCATGCATTCTTTGGTTTAGTTTTTTCTTATTTGTGTTGCTAGTGCTTAGTCTTGGTATCATTATTGGTTGTGGTGTTGTGGGGTTTTTCCACAGTTTTTGTTGCTATTTATCTGTTCTTTTTGGACTAGTTCACTCTTGATTTAATCTTTTAATTTTATGTTTGGATTTGGGTTTCGGGTCCCTATAAAATCCATTTATCTTAATAAAAAATTACTTCACTTGGAACTAAGTAGTTTGTCAATGAACAATTTCAATTTTCACATAGATTAATTAGGTGGTTAATTGAACCCTAGAGATTTAACATAGTTAATTAGGAAGGTAAAAAATAACAAGTTGTGTTATTTTGATCACGTTTCCTTTCTTAATGGGTTACTGAATAAAAAATCACACCTAGTTTAATTAGGATGATGAATGTACCCTACAATTTCACTTAGATCTAAATAGTGGGTTAAATTGAACACATACAAACAACTTTTTCCCTTTTTTAGTTCAATTTCAGTAATTAATGTATGGATTTAGTGAGTTGTGAAATTGAATATCTTTCATGTGCATTTGTCATTATGTTATGTCCAATTGATCACTTTAGCTATGCAATTGGTGGGTTTTGTTGTGCATTTGTCTAATTATACTACACAATTATGGCAAGTTTCTACACAATTGTTGTTTATTTTTATGCATTTGTCTAGTGAACATTTATGTCTCTGAAATTTGTCAATAATCATATTTGATAAACTTTGATTCTATTAGGATACTGGGATTTGGTCTTACTAATGATCTATGTAGGTGACTTTGGCGATTGTGGGGCGAAGACTTTAATGAGAAATTGCTAATGAATTTGATATAAGATGTAAGATGAAGGATTTGTGAAACAAACATTATGTGTCTACTTTTATAGTTTAAAGAATGCATCCTTTTCTAATTGGCTAATGAACAATGTTTGTTTGAATTGTCTTGTGTTTTTGCACTTCGTAGGTTGGACCTACTATTACACTTAGTATCCCTTCCCTTGTCTTTAAAATCTTGGGTGTAAGATAAAAGTGGCAACAAAGCCTATCTTTATATTTTTTTACAAAAGAGCCTTCCTTGGTTGAAAAAGAGGTACTCACCCCAAGGGACGACTCTAAGCAGTTATTTCCTTCAATCTTATATAGAAATGATTTAGGTAAAAGTTGAGACTATTCGGTGATGTTTATCTATACGGACAACTCCCCAATACCCATATTCATGTGAGGTATATCAAACCCCTTTTATAGGGCTGGGATAGTCTCTCAAGTGAGTCACTACCGCATGTATAGACGTTAGGCCCCAAATTTCCTCCACTAAGAACCAATTGTTTTACTAGCCCAAATCCCATATATGTTTATTCAGAAAGTGTGGATCATATTATGAAAATACCCCTCATGTACCCTTCATTGTGAGATAGAAAATTCCTTAGTTGTAAGATTTTTGAACCTTTGAGGTAATAGAAAAGGTGTGCTAACGATGTGTTGGGGGAGGAAGCATCACCTATTCTCTATCTATATGTAGTGTTCATGGTAGATTCAACATTCGATTTGTCTAGTCTCGCACCCTTCGGGCACCTATATCTTTGTACGCGCTTGCCATGAATGATGATTATCCCTCAAAATTCACACCATCCTTGCATACTCTTCTTCACTCCAGAGCTCTAAATTTTCCAAAAGTACTGAAAATTACCTCTTTTATCCCACCCAAGCCCTTTTATACCCCTTTGGAGAGCCTAGATGGATGTGCGAGGTCTACTATTTGTGTTGTTCATAGTCTTTTTTGCCTTCTAAGACTTGTCTCTTGCTCAATTGAACTCTTATTTCACTTCCATTTGTCTTTTTGGACTCCTGACTTTATTTTTGATAAATCGACCTCTTGTTCCAATTTTTGCCTAATTTTTCGAGGGGGCACCCTTGTAACTTGTTATGGATGGGGTGGATTTTCATGCTAGTTTTAAAAAAAAATCTTTGAAACAATTCTCTAAATCACATTGTCTCAAAGAGGGTAGACACTAAAAATGGTCAACACATGTGACTCCCCTTTTTAACATGTCTCCTTATTTCATGTTTGGGCTTCATCATTAGTCAATACTATGTCATTCTTCAGTTAATTAATTATGTCCCTTTATTGATCACTTCTTGTTGCTTTGACCTAAATCACTCATCTTGTTTTCTTGATTGAATAACTTTGATGGCTATTCAATATTTATCTCCTTGGAATCAATTTGACCTAATTCACTCCTAGGGTTAAATAATTGTTCAATTATTGACCCCCTTTATGCTAACATGTGTAATACCCTAAAAACACCTAAACCATGGGCCCCTAATCTCGACTACATCACCAAGGTCCTAACCAAAGGTAATTAAATCAATCATGAGAGCCTAATTAATTAATTCTTAAATCATAAATATCACATGGCAAATAAATCATTCTATATTAATTAAATAATTATTTAATAATTAATGATTCCAAGGAAATCATTTTAATCAATTATCCTATTTATTTAATTAAATATCCTATCATATTTAATTAATAAATCAATTTTCCATTAAATCATTAAAAAGGAATTAATTTGCAAAAAGGAATTAATTCGAAAAAGAATTAAATTTGGAAAAAGAAATAAAAAAGAAATTAAATTGAAAAATCTTAGAAAAGAGATTAAATCAATTAAATCAACTAAATATCAACATTGAATAAAAATATGAAATAAATCATTTTTTTCTGATTTTATCTTAAATTTAGTTCAATTTCCTTTAAAGCTGAGAAAAACAGTCAATCACATCAATTCACCTGGATTGTGCTTCCTCTTGGAGAATCTTTGTCGTTCATCATTAATCGATCTTGACTGTTGGTCTCTCTCTAGGTTTTCTATAAATTCAGGCTCTCATCTCTCATTCAAAAGACCATGGAGATTTATCATTATTATGTTGTTTTTTCTCTAAGATCATTGAGAATATTGCATATTAGTTATTGCATATGTGTTAAATCATTTAGATTAATATTCATTCATAGCTTAATAATGATTGCTTTAATTCATCTAGCTCAATATTCACTCATCTAGCTATGTGAAAAGTGGACCTATATCTGTATCTGAATACACAACACTTCAATTAAATCATTAGATGAATGGTTAGTAAATCAATAATCAATGAATAATAAACCAATTACAAAGCTACCTATTGCCTTCTAATAGATGTGAGTTTTAGTCTTGCTCTCAAATTTCTTTATGCAATGCTAGTGACTAGACAACACCTAAATGAAGGATTTAATCTTTATGAGTATGAGATTGAGCTAAATCGATACAAGATATGTAAGATTAAGTTAGATGAATGAATATTGAGCTAACATGATTAAGCTATAAATGAATATTAAGCTAGATGATTTAACAAATATGCAATATTCTTAATGCACAAAATCTCAATGGACCTAGAGCGCAAACAACATAATAAAAATAAATCTCTAGGGTCTTTTTAATGAGAGATGAGAACCTTAATTTATAGAAAACGAAGAGAGAGACCAATGGTCAAGATCGATTACTGATGAACAACAAATATTCTCCAAGAGGAAGCACTATCTAGGTGAATTGATGTGATTGGCTGCTTTTCTCAGCTTTAAAGGAAATTGAACTAAATTTAAGATAAAATCAGAAAAATTGATTTATTTCATATTTTTATTCAATTTTGATATTTAATTGATTTAATTGATTTCATCACTTTTTTGATATTTTTCAATTTAATTTCTTTTTTATTTCTTTTTCCAAATTTAATTCTTTTTTCAAATTAATTCCTTTTTGCAAATTAATTCCTTTTTAATGATTTAATGGCAAATTGATTTATTAATTAATTATGATATGATATTTAAATAAATAAATAGGATAATTGATTAAAATGATTTACTTGGAATGATTAATTAATTAAATGAATATTTAATTAATATAGAATGATTTATTTGCCATGTGATATTGATGATTTAAGAATTAATTAATTAGACGCTCATGATTGATTTAATTACCTTTGGTTAGGACCTTGGTGATGTAGTCGAGATTAGGGTCCCATGGTTTAGATGACCATTTTTAGGGTATTACATTTGACTCTCTTTGAAATGACATGTGAGAAATGCATTGATTCAAAGAATAGTTGATGTCAAAGAGATATTAATTCTGAACTTGATGGATCATAAACTGATTAAGAATGAGATGTTCATCTTGATTTGAAGCGATGAAACTGAACAGGTTGATTAAAGTGATACTGATCCTAAACTTGATTGAACTAGGACTGATGAAGAGCGAAGATACCAATCTTGAACTTGATGGATTAAGAAGCGGGCACTGGTCTAGAACTTGATTGAACAAGAATTGGTTGAGTGAAGAGATAAAACCGATTCCAAACTTGATTGAACAAGAACCGATTAGCAACACAGAATGTCTATCTTGATTTGATGCGATGAAACTAAACACTTATTTGGAGTGAGCATGTGATCCCTATCAAAAAGACTCTTTAAACCCTTGATTAGATTTAAACGAATGACCAATTTGATGATGTGCAATGAAACTAATTACCATTAAGAGACTGAATCAGATGAAGATAATATCAACTTTATTTGGTGCGATGAAACTGATATGCCCCTAGCAATGAGGTTTTAGTTGATTTGATTTGATTGATATTCAATTAATCTTTGATTGAAAATATTTTCTACTTGACTTTAGATAAAGATATTAAAAATTTCTCAACTTTTGATGATGTAATCACTGATAATGTTGATGTAATGAGTATGCCCCCTCGGGAGAGAAATTGAAAGATGGCGAGGTCACAGTGATTTTATCAATTGAAATGATAAAAGATTGAGCGATGATAATCTAAGCACGAAGATTTATTTTGAGAATTACATTTAGATCAGAATTGATTTGAGTGAAAAAAAGATGACAAAAAGTATTATGAAGATGGAAATACCAAGTGGTCAACGCTGCAAAATTTTAACTAGAAAATTGACGTTAGATTTCAATTTTGGTCCCTAAAATGGACTCAGGATGGGTGATTTAGCGAAGAGTACAAATTTTGAGTCAATTGGAGCAAGTTTTAAAATTAGGGTTTCACCTATATAAGGGGTTGAAAGGGTCATTTTCAATTCATTTTTACCTCTCAAAGTTCAAAAGGTCAAAAACCTTCTCTAGAGCAAAATGGTAATTCTGAAGAATACACATCAATTTGAGTGCCAGAGACATCATAATGGTCTTTGAAACCATCTGATAGTAGTAAGTGATAGATCTTAAGCCTCTTGCATTTCCTTTTTTTTGAATTTTTTGGTCTTTTTGTTGGTTTTATTCATTTTTAGTCATTTAGCTGTATGGCCAACTAGGATTTGTCGTACGACAATCTGTTAAAACTTCTTTCATCGTATATATCAGTCATTTTGTATGTGCCCTTAAGTTGTACGAGCATGTTTATAAGAGACTTTTTACTCATTCTTCCCTAGTTAGTGACTCTTATAAACATGTTTACTCGTACGAGTTTCTACCCCATTGGGAAAACTCGTATGAAAAAATCTGTTATTTTCAAGCCATAAACGTGAATTTTTTATTTCCATGATTGATGATTTGGATTCGTGAGCACGTTTTCACCTTTGGAACTCAATTTGTTTCGCAAACTGATGATTTTTTGTTTAATTTTCCAGGTTAATTTGCTTGATACTCAGTCTTGATGTACCTATCTGCCCACCATGAGATTATTTCGAGAGCTAACAGATGTTCAGAGAGCTCATATTGATGCATGTGGGTTTGGATGGTTGCTTTATATGCCAGGTATTCATGTGAATCATGGATTACTCCTTGCCTTAGTTGAGAGTTTTCATCTTGAGCATAATACATTTTACTTGTCGACCAGGGAGATGACTATTACTCCCAAGGATGTGTATAGGATTCTGAGGTACCATTTGCAGGTGATAGGGTAGACTATGATTCTTTACCTCAACAAGGGATTACAACATTATGAAGAGTGTTTCAGGGAGACACTCTCATAGTTCGTTCCATCACTTGGGATGACATGTTGAGGAGGTATGGAGCACAACTTTTGGTTGCTTGTGTGCTTGCTGGCATTATCAGATGTTTTGTGATACCTAATAGAGGACAACAAGGATTATTTTGTGACTGGGGGAGAATGTTGGATACGTTAGTGACACAACCGAGGAGTTTGGGTTGGGGTTCTTGCTTATTGGCCCATATGTATCATGAGATGTATGAGATTGCCTATTGAGAGACAAAGAGCATATCCATTGGGGTCCTTGTTTTACAAATTTGGGCATGGGAGTATATCCCAGTGTGAAAGGCTAGTTGTTGAGGATTTCAAGGAGCCACATTAGCCTATTGTCTGTTGATATGTAGGTTTTATGATGTAGCCCCACTTGGAGAATACAGATTATTGGAGACAACAACTTGATGACTTGATTGTAGTGGCATGGAGACCATATAGGGGATTAGAGGAGTGGGATTATTGGAGGTGAGAGAGGAAGGTGATGTTTATTACCTACCCACTCATTGGTAGATCCCAGACTATTATTGAGAGTTTTGTGTTGTGCAAGGTTTTGAGGCAGTATGGGCAGCCATAGGCCATATTATAGGAGTTCACTTCTTATGCCAAGTTTGGAGATGAGGAGAGGAAAGAATGGAGGTCGAGGTTATCTTATTCCCTCACAGTGCAGGAGTTGGTAGCTCTCCAGCCATAGCATTAGGATTACATGGATGATATAGCTGATGCGGGGGTGACTGCAGAGTATAGGGATTATTTCCTAAGACATCCCTTCCCACATTTTACAGATCCTTGAGAGTGGGCACCTCAAATAGCTGAGGGTGAGGGTGATGCACTAGTACAGGCACAGAGAGGAGACACACCTAAGCGGAAAGGGGGTGACCCTAGTGCGAGTAGCAGTAGAACACCAATTGTTAGTCGATAGAGGAGGAGAGGAGAGGGTGGTTCTTTAGGTGTTTTTGGAGGAGATGGAGCTGGAGCTAGGACTGCAGGGCCATAGGTAGATGTTGGGGGTGAAAGGGAGATGGGTGAGAGAGCTACCCCTCAATAGGTGAGATAGCGCAGAGATGAGTAGGCTGAGGGAGGGGAAGAGGAGATACCTCAAGGATAGACGCTAGCAGAGATGATTTGTATACTGAGAGGGAAAGTGGCGACCCTCTAGATGCAACTAGCAGTCATGTAGATGCGGGTTACAGAGCGTGACCATGAGATTTACATAATGAGATCAAAGCATGATCAAGAGGAGTAGAGATTGAGAGCAGACCTAGCTACCTCCCCGCGTGAGGTCCTTCATCAATCTAGCTGAGCAACCTATTATGTAGTAGCTTATAGCACAATAGTGCCAACAGATAGATAGGTGGTACCCTATTCTCAGTATATTTGCTTGATCAAAGGAGCACAATAACCTAGACAATTTGAGGGCCAACAAGCACCACCTCCTCCACCAAGCGATGAGGGAGAGGGCCATAGCTAGATTTTGCTGCTCTTTGCCATTTTGTTGTATACCCCATTTTTTTGTACTCGACATATATCTTGCTCTGATATTGTATATGACATTTTGAGATCATTTGTACCCTTTAAACATTGAGAGTTTTTTTGATGAGATACATATATGACACATGATTCAACCTCATTGTACTTGTGTTGATTGATATGATATTTTCATGAGATGTCTTTCTATATGCATTTTTCTATATGATGTTCTATATGAATGCATTTCCTTTCAGTATGTATGTAATGAAGATGAATATAGATATTTTTGTTTCTTTTTCATATATGGAAATAAATGATTTGATGAATGAAATAATGAGCTAATAATACAAATGTTGTTTCATGCAATGATATCAATCTAAATGAATGCATAATGGACTTATGGATTTATATGATCTTCTTATGTATGCAACTAGCATATCATGTAGGATTTGTGATGTCCACACATAGGTACTCGATTATGTTAATGATGATGATATAGTTGACCACTTGGTGAATAAATGATGATTGTTTCAAAGTCAGGTTCTCATTCAAAGAAAGCCGCCATGGTGAAATTGGTAGACACGCTACTCTTAGGAAGTAGTGCTAGAGCATCTCGGTTCGAATCCGAGTGGCGACATTATTGTTAATAAGATACTATGGGTTCAATCCCTTCGATATATATATATATATATATATAATTTATGGAGTACCTATATAGATCGAAATTACTATCATTGTTCGATCTATGTTAATATAATTGATGACATATCAATCGACAAAGAGATAAGTTGTATTATGCTGAAATCACTTGAAATGCATAAAATTAAGTATGAATGCAACCTAAAACTTAGTCATTGGATTCGGTATGATTATTTATCATCATTGAGCAGAAATTTAAGAATAAACATAAGCACCAAGACACGAAGAGCCAGGATGACCTGAATGTCACATCCTTTTTAATATAGCAAGTGAACATAAGCATCAAGACATAAAGAGATAGGATGACCTGAATGTTGCTTGCATGCAAACACACTAGACAAAGTAGAGTTCCTTCCTTGTCATATGCAATATTGATTATCTTGTCTGCAATGACCCTTGTATCGTTCATATCCTAGGATAGATTAAGCATGTGTCCAGAGTGCTTGATAAAGAAATATACTCAAAATAGACAAGGAAATGATTCCAACCTCCCTGTAGCATACAAATAAACAGAGTTGAGGTATGTGTGGCAATTTCACCTTGATGTGAAGGTACTAATCATAGACACCCAGCTTATGATATGTTTCCATATCATCAGAATCACTCCTACAAGCAGAAAACAAAGAAAAGTATTATGCCCTCAGTCCTTGCTCCTCTTAGTCAAGATAGTCTTCCTCGAGTTACTCAAAGGGAATAATAATCAAAAACCAATTTAAAAGACAACATTCAAAGAATTTTTGAATCATAGCTCAAACAGTTTTCAGTGATTGTTTCTAGTGTTCTTTTTTTGTGTGTTTACTCAGTGGTAAAACTCTACAGTGGTTAGGAGACAAGTGACTGACTTAGATTGGATGACCTGGTATCTTCAACAGAAAGGTAACCTGGTTAAACTACTTAGGACATTTAAATTGATCTGTATTAACCTAAGACTAGGACGTTGATCAATTTCAAGCCATGAGGGTTCCAAGTAGAACCAAGGTGTCACGAAAGGGACAAAAGGATATGTACAATCTAAAGCAAAGATGCAGAAAAGCAGGAAATAAAGTAGGAAATGGAAAATTTGCATTGATAGATGGAGCACTTTAGTACAAGTGCCATCTGTTTACTAGGTTTTCTCCTTCTTGGTAGATATTCTCTCTTTGTTTTGTTTTTTACTACCAAGGTGCCTATTTACCAGGTTTTCACCAAGGCATTTATTTTTTCATATTTTGATTTTTTCAATTTTTTGCTTCTATTTTTTTATATTTTTTGCCGCATGACTCTTTAGATGTATAGATTGTTGGAGAAAACAATGCTAAATCTAGAATTTCTTCAAGTGGATGGTGTTGATTGGTTCATGAAGTTATTCTCCTTCGGATGTTGAGAGTTGATAAGTGCTAGAGCCAAAGGCTGCAATAATGATGTAGGGACCTAGCCAGTTAGGTTCAAACTTCCCCTTTTGTTCTTGAAACTATTGATTTTAAGGATTCTTTCTTAAAACAAGGTCACCAACTTGAAATTCTTTGTGTCGAACTTTCTTATTATAACCTCTAGACATTCTCTTCTGGTAAGGTCTCAGATGATCAAATGCAACTTGCCGACATTCATCCAACAATTCTAGTTCTTGCAATCTAGATATTCAGTGATCTTCATCAATAATAAGGCCTTGCAAAGAAACTCTGAAAGAATGAATTTCTACTTCAATAGGCATGACTTCTTCAATCCCATACACCAAAGCAAAAGGTGTAGCCCCTGTAGGTGTTCTAATGCTTGTTATGTAAGCCCATAATGTCGGATTGAGTTGCAGATGCTAGCCAATCCTTTCTAGATTTGTTGATCGTTATGTGCAAGATAGTCAGTAGATTTTTTGTTTGATGCATCATCTTGTCCGTTACCTTGAGGGTAATATATAGAAGACCAATGCTGTTTGATTTTGAACTTTTCGCAAAGCTCATCTAAATCCTTGTTTTTGAATGGCCCATCCATTGTCAGTCATAATCGAAGAAGGTATTCCATACCTCTAGATGATATAGTGAAGAATGAACATATCCACCTATTTTCCAATTACTTTGATTAGTGGAACTGCATCAACCCACTTTGTGAAGTATTAAGTGGCACTTATGATAAAATTTTGTTCATTAAATGATGCAGGATAGATTTGGCCGATGAGATCAAATGCCCATTGTTGAAAAGGTCAATGTGTGATAAAAGGTATTAGCCATGTATGAGATTCTCGTGTAGCTGACATTTCTCACAAGTTTTAGCAAATTTAGTAGCATCTTTCTCCATATCTAGCCAATAGTAGCCAGCCCTTAGCAGTTTCAGAGCTAAAGTTAGACCGTTTGAGTGAGATCCACAAATACATTCATGAACTTCAGATAATGCACATTGGGACTCTTTAGGTTCTAGACACCTAAGAAAAGTACTATCTAAACCTTGCCTACATAGATCATTAGTGATGATGACACACCGTGAAGTGTTTTGGATCAAGTTTTATTTCTCATTACAGGTAAAGTTATTAGGGATAATTTGGTCACTTAAGCAAGCATAGATATGACTATAGCAAGATGAGTCATGTCCAATGATAGAACAGGCCATCATGGACTGAAGGGAATCATAAGCAATACAATGAAGCTCTTCCACGAGGAATTCATAGCGGTACTCAAATTCTTGTAGTTGTGGTATAGATGCCAATGTAGCCATAGCATCTACTGCTCTATTTGTTGGTCTAGGAATCTACTGAAATGATACAAAGGTAAAGTATTTCTTAAAGTCATCAACCATTCTTTTATAGGGAATCAATTTTTCATCTCGAGTTTGATATATGTCATGGATTTGGTTGATTATCAATTGAGAGTCACCGTAGATGTATAGCTCAACAACTTTCCATTCAATAGCTAGCTTGATTCCATTTACCAGGGTTTCATATTCTGAAATATTGTTTGTACAAGGAAAGAAGATCTTGTACGCCTTTGGGATTGAGTACCTTTGAGGAGTGATAAAAATAATTCCAGCACCAGAACCTTGTTGAGTAAAAGACCCATCAAAGAACATTTTCCAAGATAGTTGAGTAAGACATAACCTTGATGACTTTGTTAGTCTTTGTCTTCTTTCCCATTCAGTTTCCTCTAGACTGATGACCGGTCCTTTTTTTCTAGCATCTAGTTCATCATTTGTAGTCCCATATCTAATTTTCTTTATCTCTTTATTGGGAGATACAGTAGGTGAAGAATGTTCCTATGCTTTTCCTTCTTTTAGTTGTTGCTCATAATCTTCTTGTCTTTTTAGTCCAATTTCCTCTATTTCTCATTGCAGCTTCAAGAGTATTATCTCTTGTTCTTTGTCTATGATATCATTAGGTTCTTTAGGATTTTCTTTGGTACCTGTATCTAATAGAGGTCTTGGACCCCATTCATAGTCATTCGAATCCATTTTTGAATCCTCTACTTGCATTCTTCTTGTATATGTGACTAGAATGTTTAGTGGTGCAAACATGTCTTTAATTTCTTCCACCTCTTCTCTTATGTCTTTTGGAATATCTATTTATTGTAGTGTTATTGCTTATACAGTTGGAACTTGATTATAAGTTGTTTCTTCTCTCTTGATTGCTATTCATTCTTGTTCTCTCTCATACTCATCCTGAATTTGCTGAGTATTTACTTCTTGTGATGTTTGATGTAGTATCTTTTCCCTCCACTTAGGTTGTTGATGAGAAGTGTGTAATTTGATGACTCTTCTAGATGGTTCTGAGTCTAGTCTTATCATTTGTAGACTTAGTTTGTAGATTGATAGGTTCAATGATTCCTTCTCAGTGCTTTCTCAAATGACCGGTACCTAAATATCCCATGCATTGAATCATCTTATAGCCTAGACTACATTGTTCAGGGGAAATATCATAGCATTGCCCTTCTCTATTTTCACTCTCTTCTTTGAAAAGCCATTTGAGAATAGCCACCTCTTCTATTTCATCTGCAAGGGAATTAGAGGACTATACAAAAATACCATCATAGATGACATTTGCAGTTGAAGTTTGTGGCTTCATAGCCTCAAATGGTTTTCCAGATTGTCTTGGTGATGGTGGGAGAGAAATTAGTGAGAATACAAGTTCTATCTTGTATCCATCCATGCCAGTTGCTGTGATTTTCAATTTATTTTCTAAGTCTTTCATCAATGTTTGTGAACTTTCAGCTATAGAGGCTACTCTGTTATTAGGAACAAGGGTATCACCACACTATTTTACAACATTACAGGTGTAGGTTATATCAATAGGAACACTGACTTCAACTCCATTGTAGGGAAATTTCAAGCACTGATGGTAAGTAGATGGCTTTGCTTGCATTTCGTGAATCCACAATCTGCCCAGCAAGATGTTTTAAGAGAGAGGAAGATCAAGCACTTGACAATAACATCTCTTTCCATAGGTTCTATCTTGATCAATAATAGTACGAGACCTTTAAATTCTTTATTCTTCATCATAAGCTTTGATTTTTATTTTCTTTTTTGGATCAATGACATTATCAAATAATCCCAACTGCATCAGTAAGTTGTAGATACAAATATTCAACCCAGCGCATCCATATATCAAAACACTCTTGACTTAGTGTTTATGGATCATAGCTTCAATGTGCAATGGGTGGCTATGCGAATGATTTAGTGAATTGTCATCTTCTTTAGAGAAGGACAAGTAGTGAGGTGAAGTCAGGTGACCCACCATAGATTGAAACCGACCCAAATCTAAGTCTTTAGGGATGTAAGTAGAAAGCAAAGATTTGTCCAGAATCTCTCTATGAGAAGAAGATATTTTAAGTAGTTCAAGAATGCAGATTTGAGTGGTAGTTTGTTTTAGTTGGTCAAGAATGTTGTAACCAGAAAAAGATGATGAATCCAACTGTTTAGATTTGGCATTGATCGTATCCGCTTATTTGTTTGAAGAAGTTGGTAGGTTTGACACTATCAATGGATTTGATGATGTCTGATCAGGAGAGGAAGAACTAGCTCCTTTAAGACTAACTTTTTTTTAGCTTGGGTCACGACATTCATAGTTTGTGTTTTTTTTTGTTTATCTTTGACTATGATCACATTGCAATATTCATATTGGGAAGGTTGAAGCATGTTGATCACATTGTCATTGTTGGCATAGGTGTAATTGACTTTGGCACCTCCCTTGGATTTTGAGTATTCACCCTACTCATAAGTAGGTAAGGGATCTTTAAAAGCCTTGTGATCAGCATTGGTTGAATGATTTCCAACAATAATTTTGCCAGCATCGATAAGGTCTTGAATCTCATGTTTGAGTTTCATGCAGTTATATGTTGTATGACCCTTGTTTTGATGATATTCATAGTATTCATGATCATATGGCTTGGATTTGTCAAGCAATGTGATGAATTCATTTTCCAATAGAGTCTTAAGAGCTGGCTCATAGGATTCTCCTAAAGGAGTAAAATCACGCTTAGTTTTTGAAACCCAAGGCTTTTCTTTAAACCACTCTTTTGATTTCTTAGGCAGGTTTTCTATAGCGCTTTCAACTTCTTTGAGGGCTTGTGTGCTACTAGTCAGATTATACTATGGGTTTTGATTTTGGTTTGATATTATCAACCACTCTATTATTAACAATATTTATATTATTATATTTGTTGTATTTCTAGTATTTGTTCTTTTCTTTGGAACTAGAGATCCTTGATGTGTTTCTTTATAAATTGATATATCTCTTTTCCTTACAAGTACGTCTTCCATTTTGAGAGCACTATCCACCATCTTGTTGAATAAAGGGTATACTTGCATTTGGATATTATATTTCAACTTAGGAGTCAAATTATTGACAAAGATGTCCATCTTTTCAGAATCAGCAATGGGTCATGAATATCTAAAGAACGTATTTCTCCAAAGCTGAAGGAAAGTGATAAAAGGTTCTCCTATCTTCTATTTGGTATTACAAAGCTCGATCATTGTGACCAGATGATGAATTTTATAGGAGTATTATTGTAGAAATAATTCAACCAGTTATTCAAAAGATTTAACTCCCACAGGAAGGCTTAAAAAACATTCTATAGCTTGTCCTCCTAAACTTTGTGGAAAGAGGTGCATGATATATGTTTGTTCGTGTATGAACTCCATACATAAAGCACATAATTCTTAGACATGATCTTGAGGATCTGAATTACCATAATATTTGTCAAACTTAGGAATCTCCACTCTTGAAGGAAATGGAGTCATGTAAAGGTTCTTGTTAAATGGGAATGGGCAGATCATGTCCAGAGAATACTTTGTAGATGATTTATCCTTGTTTTTTTAGTTCCTTGATTTTAGTTTTCAATGCTTGCAATTGATTGTTTACCATCATTAATGGAGTATCTTCTTATTTAGTGATAAGGCTTTCAATGTTATAATCAATGGGAATTTTAGCTCCCTGTTTTGCCAATTCCAGAAAATGCTCTTCTTTTTCTCTGGCCATGATAATTTTCATCATTTTGATAGTTATTTATAATAGCTTCTATAGGTTCAGAAGTTTCAGACTCATTAGATGAGGAGTCACTATCAGTAGCATGGGTGCTAATATTATCATGAGAATTCAATTTTTCGGCCTTCCAATCATTCATTTTTTTTATTTTCCAGATTTCATTCGTATAGTCTCTACAAAATGTCGTATGATTTTCTTTAGCATACAGTACGAGAAATCAGTTTTATCATATGGTTCTATAGGAATCCTCGTACGATATTATACTTTTATCATTTCATTGAGTATTTACTCATCTGGTTCATTGTGAATGCTCATCTAGTTCTATGAGAATTATCGTATGAATTTCTCATTTCTCATTTCAAAAACATAATACTTTTTATGATTTTTCTTGAATTGGATTTTATTTACTAATGCTAACCCTAATCTATCTTCTGGTTATCTGAGAGATTTTCACAGCTTAATTGGTTTTTTGTAGAACACTGTCAAAGAATCCATCAATCAAACTTACACCTATCAAAGAATCCATTGCTCAAAAACAATATGACTACTGATGTGTTCTTTTTGCAAGTTACCTAAGGAGAATCAACAGAACATTATGTATTTAATTTATTTCTAGGCACTTAAATTGTGATATTGTTAATGAACAAAATTGTTTTCCGTGTTTGAGAAAAGTCTAAGAGATAAGAGAGTCTGCTCTTGTCTATATAGAAAATCAAAAATCCAGACTCTTGAAGCTTTTTCTAGTTTTGAGATTTGTGTACCTTTTAGCAAGCATGTCACAATGGGAAAAGTAATCACCCTATGAGAACGACCCAAGTGAGTATAACTAAACCCAAGCATTCCAACTCACTATAATAAATAGGGCTTTCGGGATTAAATCTCGAAGGATGGGATTATTGGAGTTTTCTCTTTGAGATCTCTCATATTGGGCATTTTGTAGGGCCTCATGGTCTTAATCACGTTTGTGTGACTAAAACTTGTTTTTCTATCTTGTCGGGCTATAGGCCTCAATAGCACTTGCACGAATTCAAGGGGTATTTTCAAATGGAAATCCTTACTAAGAAATTTAAGATAGCAGCTACCCGATTCCTCTCTAAAAGGGAGATAATCTTTGTGCAATAGAGATAGTAACTCTCCCTAGAAACTTTCCATTTTGTGCCCCTATTAGCATTTGGAGTCAGCTAGTACGATGTTGGGAATCCATTGCATGAGACTCAACAGTCGTATTCTAATTCACCATTGAGTGTGTACCTGATTCTGCAAGCAAAGGTTTTCTCTCTCATCCAACTTCCTTAGAATTAGCATGTTGTGTTTGAAGTCACTTTGGATCTTGCATGTTTGTTGTGTTTTCTATCCTGGAAACTGAAAACTGAAACTCTAAAACTGGAAAATAATAAAAAATATCAAAAACTCTATGGTCAAAACTTTGTCCCTGTTAGAAACTCGTCCATGTCTAGTCTTCTTTCATAGTCTTCTAGTTTGTTGTACTACCCCTTGATAATGTCGTCTAATAGCTATTAAATTGTCATTCTGATCTCTGAAGATTATCATCTAGTTTTATTAAATCTGTCATACGATTCATCATGATCTTTAACATTTGTTGTCTAGTAAGATTTAAATTGGCGTTCGGGTATAGAAAGCAACTCGTACGATTATCTGTCTATGTCATTTGGAAGTTACTAAATTGTCATTTGGGTCATTATATTTTATCGTACAAACCTTTGATTCTATCAGTCTAGAAGCCTGTCTTATTGCGTACTTTTCCAGATCTATCATCCTTTCCTAATTAGTTTGCAGTGAGCGTATATCTAGTCATTTTAATCTTGAGCATAAACAATCTTGATAGTGTATCCATGTCATTGTGTTACAAGACTTTGTCAATTATATTTTGGCTAGTTCAATAAAATCCTCATCAATTTGATCTTCTTAGATCATGTCTTATGCAGGATAGATCATTCCTGAAACTAGACTTGGTCTCCATCTCCTTAATCAAACCTCAAACAAACAACTAGCTTCAACTTAATCTTGACTTCTGCATCACTCCTAACTCTCATACACATCGATTGCAAATGCCTATTCAAACCAAAAGTTCTTGTAAGACAATTGTGAAAGGTAAGGGACAACCCTTTTCATTGTAGGTTAATCCATTCTGTATAGAAGATCCCCTCTCTGACAAATATTCATCGTCAAGTATACCAATTTTTCATCAACCCTTTTCTCCCACCATGTCTGGAGAAGGGTAAGAAATAGAAGCTTCTAAACATAATACTCATGATAATATTAGCATCCATGCTACTGATACTGACTCCTCATCTAACAAGTCCAAAAATTTTGAACCTATAGAAGCCATTATAAATAATTATCAAAATGATAAGGATGTCCGAAAAATAATGAAAATTATCATGGCCAGAGAAAAAGAAGAGCATTTTCTAGAATTGGAAAAACAAAGGCGCTAAACTTCTCATTGATTATAACATTGAAAGCCTTATGACTAAAGAAGAAGATACTCCATTAATGATGGTAAACAAACAACTGCAAGCATTGCAAACTGAAATCAAGGAACTGAGAAACAAGGATAAATCATCTACAAAGTATTCTTTGCACATGATCTGCAAGTATACCTTTCATTCAACAAGATAGTGGATAGTGCTCCCAAAATGGAAGATGTACTTGTAAGGAAAGGAGATATATCACTTTATAAAGAAACACATCAAGGCTCTAGTTCCAAAGAGAAGAACAAATAATGGAAATATGACAAAGATAATAACAAAAATGTTGTTAATGATGGAGTGGTTGATAATATCAAACCAAAATCAAAACCCGTAGTATTCAATCTGACTAGAAGCACACAATCTCTCAAAGCAGCTGAAAGCACTACAAAAAGCCTACCTAAGAAATCAAAAGAGTGGTTTAAAGAGAAGCCTTGTGTTTCAAAACCTAAGCGTGATTTTACTCCTCTAGGAGAATCATATGAGTCATCTCTTAAGACTCTATTGGAAAATGAAATGATCACATTTCCTGACAACTCCAAGCCATATGATCATGAGGTCAAAACCAAATGGTGGAGGGAAAACAAATACTGTGAATATCATCGAAACAAGGGTCATACAACAAATAACTGCATGAAACTCAAACACAAGATTCAAGACGCTATTGATACTTGCAAAATTGTTATTCAAAATCATGCAACCAATATTGATCACAAGGCTTTCAAAGATCCCTTGCCTGCTTATGAGCAGGGTGATTCCTCAAAATCCAAGGAAGGTGACAAAGTGAGTTGCACCTATGCCAACAATGATAATGTGATCAACATGCTTGAACCTTCCCAATCTGAATATTGCAATGTGATCATAGTCAAAGATAAGAAAAATAAAATGTGAACTATGAATATTGTGACCCACACCAAAAATGTGTGTGTGAAAAGTGGACATGTATCTATATCTGAATACACAACACTTCAATTAAGTCATTAGATGCACATGGTTAGTAAATCAATAATCAATGAATAATAAAACCATTACAAAGTGACCTATTTCCTTCTAGTAGATGTGAGTTTTAGTCTTGCTCTCAGATTTGTTTATGCAACACTGGTGACTAGACAACACGTAAATGAAGGATTTAATCTATATGAGCACGAAATTGAGCTAAATGGATGCAAGATTAAGCTAGATGAATTAAAGCAACCATGATTAAGCTATGAATGAATATTAAGATAAATGATTTAACAGTATGCAATATTCTCAATGCACAAAAATCGAAATGGACCTAAAGCAAAAACAACATAAAAACAATAAATCTCCAAGGTCTTTTGAATGAGAGATGAGAGCTTGAATTTATAGAAATTCCAGAGAAACACCCACGGTCAAGATCAATCAATGATGAGCAGTCGACATTCTCCAAGAGGAAACACAATCCAAGTGAATTGATGTGATTGGTTGATTTTCTCAACTTTAAAGGAAATTGAACTAAATTTAAGATAAAATCAGAAAAACTGATTTATTTCATATTTTTATTCAATTTTGATATTTTATTTGATTTAATTACTTTGATGAGATTTTTCAATTTAATTATTTTTTTTCAAATTTAATTATTTTTGCAAATTAATTCCTTTTTCATGATTTAATGGCAAATTGATTTATTAATTAAATAAATAGGATAATTGATTAAAATGATTTACTTGGAAAGTTTAATTAATTAAATAAACATTTAATTAATATAAATTAATTTATTTACCATGTGACATTGATGGCTAAGAATTAATTAATTAGGTGCTCATGATTGATTTGATTACCTTTGGTTAGGACCTTGGTGATGTAGTTGAGATTAGGGGCCCATGCTTTAGGTGACCATTTTTAGGGTATTACAAATAGGTATGTCAACTACAAGTGGTCATTGAACCAAATCATGAAGGAACTTGTAGCATAAAATATGTTTCTATTGATACTATACATGTTTTCACCAAGACACTTGAAGAGGAGTCAAATGCTTCATCTTTTGACTCTAATCACTCTGAAATAAGATCTATTTATGACATTACCTATTCGACACCAAACTATGACTCCTTTGTCATGAATGTCGAGACTTTGTCTGAAGAACCTGTTACTGTTAAACCACAACAAGTAGTACAATCTAAAGTAGAAGAAGATGCTAGTGGTAGGTCTACCAGGTTAGATCCTCTAAATGCTAACATAAACTTTGATAATGATGTTATTACTCTTCCTGGTCTTGAAATGCTTATGCAAGGTAGTCTTCTAGAACTCAACTTATCGGTTTGAGGTTGTGATGATAATACCATGAATCCCCTTGAACTTGTTGAATCTTTATCCTTGGTACTTCTTGAGCTTATTGATTGTACTCTCCAAGATCAACCCTTGAATATCCCTACATTTTCCAGTGATGATACATTAGCCTATTATCTTAATGCAGTCAAACAAATGAACTCTTCCACCAGTGAAAAAAGTGGTCACACAAAAGAATTAGATGTTCAGTATCTTAGTCTATCAAATTACAAAAAGAAAAATAAGTGTTCTGATGGTGAAAACCACATTGTGGCAGTGTTAAAATAAAAAATAGTAAAAATAAAAGACATACCTAACGGTTAAAACCTCTCTGAGGCCCTTGAAGGTGAGATACTTGATATTTTACCTGATCACTTTCAAGAGTGACCATCTATGTTGATTGAACCTACACAACCAGTGAACATCGAAATAGAAGAAACTCAACATACCATACATGTAGCTCAATCCTTATCAATAGAATAATTGAAAGAATTTGCTAATTTCTTCACGGAGAAAAAGATAAATTTTTCTTGGACATATGCTGATATGTCGGGTCTGGATCCTGACCTCATAATGCATCATATTTCTATCTCTCCTAAAGTTAAACCTTTCAAGCAAAAACTCTAAAAAAAATGCATCCTCATGTTGCATTACTTGTTAAGGCTGAGCTATAAAAATTACTAAAAGCAGGATTGATCAAAGAAATTGATTATGCTGAGTGGATATCTAATATTGTACCTATTTCCAAACCTGACAAATCAATACATGTTTGTGTAGACCAGTTTCAAGCCATGGTGGGGTACCTTTCCATTCCACACTCTCTTACATTCACAAAAGTTGATGATGCCTCTGTAAGTCAGCCACATAATGCACCATTACACATTGAAGCCTTCATACAGAAACATCGCATAAAATGAGTCCTAATAGATGGAGGAGTAGGTCTAAACATTTGTACATTGAGCACTATTAAACAATTGGGATATTCTGATAAAGCTATGAATTCTACAAACAAAATCACCATCAAGGCATATGATGACGAAGAGCGTTCATCCAAAGGCACAATCACCTTACCTCTCAGAGTTGGGCCGGTTACAAAGGATGTGGTTTGTCAAGTTCTAGACTTGGAGCTCACATACAACATATTGCTAGGATGTCCTTGGATTCATGAAATGAGGGTAGTCCCATCTACATATCACCAATGCATTGAGTTTCCCCACAATGGAGTTGAAATAATAGCTAATGGTGATCTTAATCCATTCATATATTGCAATAACTTGAGATCGAAAACTGAGACGATCATTCCAAGTAATCGCGAAGCTGTTCCTTCTTCTGTGTACATTGATCCTAAATCATTAAAACCTTTGACATCAAAACGAGGTGAGCTTAAAGGGAAATTCCAGGACAAGGGCATGGGTGAATACACTTTAAATCAGACCATGTACTTACAACAAGTCATGAATTCACCAAAAGAATATGGACGACCACATCCTACTAAGAGGGTATCTATCATTACACTTGAATGGGATCCTACAATCCTCCAAAAATGGGGTGAACTGGAAGAAGAAGACTTATACAAAATGCTTTACAAAGACCTTGAAAATGATACACAAGATCACATCAGTTTACCATGTGAGAAGTATGGTAAAGGGTTCAAGATTCTACAAAAATTTGGGTATGATGGAAAAAGTCCTCTTAGGTTAAGAAAGGAAGGCATCATTGAACCTTTACAACTTGAATTGACATTCAAAAAGGAATGTTCCAAAGGACTTGGTTTCATGACTTCCAAGGTTCATACTCAAAAGATAGAAGAAGCATTACAAATCAAAGCTGCCAAAATTCAACAAGAAAATCGCTATTCCACAGACTCCAATGAATGGGAATGGGGTTCAAACAAATCCTCTAGTGACTACGAGCTCACTAAGACATTCAGAGAGCCAGATGAACTCACAAAAGAAGAGGAATTTTATAAAAAATTCAAAGTTGGTCAAGAAACAACCCCTGAGGATTCCACATAGTCCTTGTCCCTAGGTCCTAGGTTGAAATCACATAGAATGAGAACACCTATTCCAAAATGCGCTACTAGTGATGATAATTTGGATTCATTCACGATCAAGACTGATGAGGAGAATGCTAATGATGACCTTGATAACTACCTTGACATACCTGAATATAACTGCATCTTCACTCTTAACCCCACTAACTTTGAAGACATCAAGGGCCTTCCCCTTGTTCACCACCAACTTATTGACTAGGATCATGAAGGACCTACATAGTTTGACACATTCCAAAATGATAAAGCTTTAATTGACTATCTTGGCATACGAGATGATCTTCCCCCTGGGGACCATAAAATGGGATACACTATAGAACTCAACAGTGTGGCATATTTTGGTGAGGGTGTCAGACCTTCTAGTTGCAAAAATATAAAAATAAAAACAAACCAAGCGTCTTATGGCGAAAACCACATTGTGGCATTGTCTGACCCCAAAAAAGTAAAAAGAAAGGACGTATCTGAGGGCGAAAACCTCTCTGAGGCACCCGAAGATGGAAGGCTCGACATTCTCCCAGCATCATATGAGGAAAAGTCATCCATGTTGGTAGAGGAGACTATCAAAACAAACATTGGTATAGAAGAAGTTCCACACAACATATTCTTGGCTCAATCTTTGCAAGAGTCAGAAAGGTCAAAATTCATAAGTTTCTTCACGGAATGACAAATCAACTTTGCATGGTCATACACTGATATGCCTGGATTGGATTTGGATTTGGTAATGCACCATTTGACAGTTAAACCAGGGGCAAAACTAGTGAAACAGAAATTAAGAAAGATGCATCCACAAGTGGCATTACTAGTCAAAGCAGAGCTTGAGAAATTATTGGATGTGGGATTCATACGCCTAATTGATTATCCTGAATGGATCTCCAACTTAGTGCCTGTCAGTAAACCAGATCGTAGCATCAGAATATGTACAGATTTTAGAGACATCAGCAAAGCTTATCCTAAGGATGATTTTCCGTTACCAAATATTGACTTGATTGTCGATCTCACAGCAGGTCATGCAATGTTATCCTTGATGGATGGATTCTCTGGTTACAATCAAATAAAAATTGCATCCGAAGACCAGCACAAAACAACATTCACTTGTCCTTGGGGAACCTTCTGTTGGAATGTCATGCCCTTTGGGCTAAAAAATGCAGGCGCTACATATCAAAGAGCCATGACTACTATCTTTCATGATCTCATGCATGTTACTATGGAAGATTATGTTGACGACCTCTTGGGAAAATCAGTTGATAGAGATACACATTTGGACCTACTTTCAATCATCTTTGATCAGTTGGAAAAATACAAAGTAAGATTAAACCCCAAGAAATGTGTCTTTGGAGTAACCTTCGGGAAGCTCCTAGGATTCATTGTATCAAAAAGAGGAATTGAAGCTGATCCAGCAAAAGTCAAGGCCATCCTAGAGATGCAACCACCATGAAACATCAGTTAGCTTCGATCTTTACAAGGGAGACTCTAGTCCATACGAATATTCATAGCACAACTTGCAGATAAGTGTAATCCCTTTCAACACTTGCTACATAAAAACATCAAATTCAAATGGGATGATAACTGTCAACAGGCTTTCCAGATACTCAAAAATTATCTTCTAAATCTGCCAGTTTTGATGCCACCAATTCTAGATCAGCCTCTACTACTATACATATCAGCTACTTCAACAACACTGGGGGCACTCTTAGCACCAGTCACACATTAGTGGGATATGAGCTGAATTATACACCAATTGAGCGTGCATGTCTTGTTGTGGTCTTTGCTTCGCAGAAATTATGACATTACATGCTAACTCATACAACTAAGTTGGTTGCAAGGATTGATCTGTTGAAATACCTTCTCAATAAAGCAACACTTACTGGGCGACTAGCCAAATGGGTGATGCTCTTGATTGAATTTGACATCAAGTATGTAGACAGAAAAGTAATAAAAGGAAAAGCTATCACAGATCAGTTAGCGGATGCTCCCATGATAGATGATGCTCCTCTAATTTCAGAATTTCCAGATGAATCCATTTTAACAGTGTCACATGCAAAACCATGGCAATTATACTTTGACGGCTCATACACACAGAATGGGGTAGGAGCTGGCATCCTCTTTATAACTCATCAAGGGGATTCTATACCAAAATCATACCACTTATCATTTCCTTGCACTAATAACATAGCGAAATATGAGGCATTAACAACAGGATTACAGATTGCAGTTCAATGGAAAATCTAGAAACTTTAGGTTTTTGGGGACTCTCAACTTGTAATTCATCAAGCAACAAATGATTACCAAACAAAGGATGAGAAATTAAAGCCTTACAAAAGAATGGTGGATGACCTGAAACAAGATTTCACAAAGATAGAATTTGAGCAGATACCAAGAGAGTAGAATCGAGCCGCAGATGCCATGGCTACAATTGCTTCACTAGTCAATCTACCTTTGAATGAGACCCGCTATGAGTTCTTAGTGGATAACCTTTTGGTTCCTTCATATGAAATCACTCCTACTGAGATGATATGTGTCATCAGTCCTAAGTCCCAGTTATACGGTTCCATTTTCACATACCTTCGTGGCAATACCCTACCTCCTAATCTATCCAATAACCAACATTGCACTTTCATTCGCCAATCTTCTCGGTACATCATTTTAGTCAATATCCTATAGAATTGAGGTCTAGATGGCACTCTTCTTAGATGTTTAGAAAGTGACAAAGCTTAGATTGCGTTACATGAAGTACATGAAGGGATATGTGGTCCACATTCTGGTGGTCCTACCTTAGCCAAAAAACTCATCAGGATTGGATACTACTGGCCCAATATGGAAAAAGATTCATATCAGTTTGTCAAGAAATGTAAGCAGTGTCAACTTCATGGAGACCTCATCCATGCGCCAGCACAAAAACTTCAACCAATTGCGACAAATTGGCCCTTTTGTCAGTGGGGACTTGATCTCATAGGCAAGATTCACCCTCCATCCTCCAACGGTCATAAATTCATTATCACTGCCACAGAGTATTTCACAAAATGGATCGAAGCCGTGCCTCTCATGCAAGTCACTAGAAAACAAATTACTATCATTTCAGTTTATTTTGTAAGTATATAGATTTTGTATTATGACTTTGAAAGGAGTTTTGTCAAACATAACAAACTAATGTCAAAAGGGGAGATTGTTTCCATTTACTAAGTTGTCATTAGTTGTATGCCCAAAGTCATCCTATATACTCTAGTCAGTTAATACTACTGAAATATTCAATTGGTAATTACCAAGACTATCGGTGTCGGTTACAGAAGAAAGGCTAGTCACCGAGATGAGACATACCAAGTTGTCTACCGAGTAAAGTTCTATTTCTACCGAGCAGCAAAGAAGGTATACCGAGCTAATCTAAATCGACTGGAAACGTGTTACTAGATTCAATGAACCTGGACACATATGTGAAACATGTTACAAGATTCAAGAACATGGAACCGTTATTACATAGGAAATTGCATTTAAAGATTTTGTATGATTTCGAGGAAGTTTATCCAATGAAATAATTTATATGTTTGTTCATTTGATAAAACATGTTTGTATGATTGATGCATGAATAGATCACCATCTCAGAGATCTATATATACAAAATGATTTGAGTATCAAAAAAAAAAAGAGAAAAAAAAAATGAGTTGACGAGGAAAATCATAAGAGAAGACACGATGTGATGTGATAGTTAAGAAAGAAAATTGACAGAGATATTTAGAGCTCACTAAGAAGGTTTTCAGAGAACAGTTTAAGGGATAGAGTATACAGAAGTGGTTACCAAGTTGATTTATCAATTACCGAGGTATGCTATGAGCAAGGTAATTTCATATTGAGCACATAGAGTCTGCTATAACATTTCAGATGTAAAGTTGCAGATATTTTGTAAAGATTTTTGATTGAATTATTCGAGTTGTGTTAGAAACCTTTAACAAGGTAAAAGACTCTAACAAAGTCTACAAATTGTAAAGCCTTTAACCAGGTACAACATTTTGTAAAAGTGTTTGTAAATCCTTTAGCAAGGTAGATCTAAAGATCTTGATACTCCTAACAGGGTAATCTATTGGAAATAGATAAACATGTAGCTCTAACCGAGCAATCTTGATTATTGCAATAGTGAAGTTGTGGGTGCCATCCCCACCGCAGTTTTTCTCTCTAACCAAGAGTTTCTGCATAACCAAAATCTATGTTATGAAGTGAAATTTGTATGAATGTTATTTCTATGATTATGCTTCAACATTATATATTATGAGATCAGTAGTATTCTGTTTATGCTTAATAGTAAAATTGTTGTGCAAGAAAAGTTTTGAAGTACTGATTCACCCCTCCCCTCTCAGAACATTATCTTTTCTAGTTGGACCTAACAACTCCTAGGATACATTGTTTCAGCAAAAGGAATTGAAGTGGACCTATAAAAAGTTAAAGTGATAATGGAAATACCACCTCCAAAGAATGTCAATCAAATGAGGACTTTACAAGGGCGCCTCCAATCAATAAGATGCTTCATTTCTCATGTCGCAGATAAAGCTCAAACATTCACAAAATATTTACGGAAAGGAGTTACATACAACTGGGATGAAGATTATGAACAATACCTAAAGAATATCAAGGAATATATTTCTAATCCACCTATCTTAATGCCACCGATTCAAGACAAACCCTTTATTCTCTACATATCATCTATCGATACATCACTGGGGGCACTTTTGGCTCAATAAGATGAGAATAAAAAGGAAAGAGCTTTATATTATATCAATCAGATGTTGGTGTCCTATGAGATGAACTACACTATCATTGAGACATAATATGCTAGCACATTCTATCATAAACAAAAATTAAGACATCATATGCTAGCACATTCTATCAAACTGGTGGCTAAGCTTGATCCACTCAAATATATTCTAATCAAGGCAACACTTATAGGGAGAATGGCTAAGTAGGTTATGATAATCACCAAATTTGACATTGAGTGTGTAGAATGCAAAGCTATCAAAGGACAAGTCATTATATATCAACTTGTTGATGCTTCGCTTGAAGACAATCAACCTTTGCACATAGAATTTACAGATGAATCCATAATGCATCTTACTCGGAGATCTTGGAAAATGTTCTTTGATGGGTCTTTTACTCAACAAGATTTTGATGTTGGAATTATTTTTATCACTCCTCAAAGATACTCAATCCCAAAGGCATAAGAGATCCTCTTTTCTTGTACAAATAATATTATAGAATATGAAGCCTTGGTAAATGGAATCAAGTTATCTATTGAATGGAAAGTTGTTGAGTTATACATCCATGGTGACTCTCAGCTAATAATCAACTAGATCATTGATATATATCAAACTCGGGATGAAAAATTGATTCCCTATAAAAGAATGGTTGATGACTAAGAAATACTTTACCTTTGTATCATTTCAGCAGATTCCTAGATCAACAAATAGAGTAGTAGATGCTATGGCTACATTGGAATTTATACCACAACTACAAGAATTTGAGTATCGCTATGAATTCCAGGTGGAAGAGCTTCATTCTCCTGCTTATGATTCCCCTGAGTCCCAGATGGTCTATTCTATCATTGGACATGACACATCTTGCTATAGTCATATCTACTCTTACTTATGTGACCAAATTATCCCTAATAACCTTACCCGTAATGAGAAAAGAACCCTGATCCGAAATGCTTCACGATATGTCATCATCGCTAAATGATCTATATAGGCGAGGTCTAGATAATACTTTTCTTAGGTGTCTAGAACCTGAAGAGCCCCAACATGCATTATCTGAAGTGTATGAAAGTATTTGTGGATCTCACTCAAACAGTCTAACTTTAGCTCAGAAACTACTAAGGGTTGGCTACTATTGGCCAAATATGGAAAAAGATTCTATAAAATTTTCTAAAACTTGCGAGAAATGTCAACTACATGGGAATCTCATACATGCTCCAGCAAGAGAGCTAATACCTTTTATCACACATTGGGCTTTTAAGCAATGGGTGTTTGATCTCATCAGCCAAATCTATCCTACGTCATCTAATGGACACAAGTTTATCATAACTGCCACTAAATACTTCACCAAGTGGGTTGAAATGGTTTTTCTAATCAAAGCAACCAACAAACAAGTGGATGCAATTATTCTTAACTATATCATCTGCATGTATGAAATACCTTCATCGATTGTGACTGATAGTGGAGGGAAGTTCAAAAACAAGGATCTAGATGAGCTCTGCAAAAAGTTCAAAATCAAACAACATTGGTCTTCTCTATACTACCCTCAAGGTAATTGAAAATATGAAGCATCTAATAAAAATCTATTGACTATCTTGCATAGAACGGTCAACAAATATGGAAAAGATTGGCATCTGCAGATCAATCTGGCAATGTGGGCTTATCGAACAAGTATCAAAACACCTATTGGGACTACACCTTTTGCTTTGGTGTATGGGACTGAAGCAGTCTTGCCTATTGAAATGGAAATTCCTTCTTTGAGAGTTTCTTTGCAAGGTCTTATTACTAATGAAGATAACAAAATATTTAGATTGCAAGAACTAGAATTGATGGATGAACATCAGCAAGTGGAATTTGATCATCTAAGAGCTTACCAGAAGAGAATGTCTAGAGGTTATAACAAGAAATTTTGACACAGATAATTTCAGGTTGGTGACCTTGTTTTAAGAGAGAATCCTAAAAATCAATAGTTTCAAGAACAAAAGGGGAAGTTTGAACCCAACTGGTTGGGTCCCTACATTATTACTATAGCCTTTGGCTCTAGCGCTTATCAACTCTCAACATCGGAAGGAGAACAACTCCGCAAACCGATCAACACCATCCACATGAATAAATTATACACTTAGTATTCTCTGCTCCAACAATCTGTACAGCTAAAAAGTCTTGAGAAATTTTTTTTTTAAAATCATAAAAATGTCCTAAAAAAAAAAATAATAATAAAAAATATGAAAAAACAAATGCCTTTTTGAAAACCTGGTAAACAGGCACCTTGGTAGTTAAAAAACAAGAGAGAATATATGCCAAGAAGGTGAAAACCTGGTAAACAAGCACCTCTTGTACTGAAGTGCCCATCTATCAACGCAAATTTGGCATTTCCTACTTTATTTTCTGCTTTTCTGCATCTTTGCTTTAGCTTGTACATATCCTTTTGTCACTTTTGTCACACCTTGGTTCTTCTTGGAACCCTCATAGCTTGAAACCGATCAACTTCCTAGTCTTAGGGTAATCAACTGATCAATTTAAATGTCCTCAATAGTTTAATCAAGTTATCTTTCTACCGGTAGTACCAGGTCATCCAGTCTGAGTCAGTCACCTATCTCCTAACCACTGTAGAGTTTTACCACTGAGTAAACACACAAAGCAAGAACATTGAAAACAATCACTGAAAACTGTTTGAGCTATGATTGAAATTTTCTTTGAATGTTGTCTTTTAAATTGGTGTTCAATTATCATTCCCTCTGAGTAACTCGAGGAAGTCTATCTTGACTAAGAGGAGCAAGGACTGGAGGAATAATACTTTTCTTTGTTTTTTTCTTGTAGGAGTGATTTTGATGATCTAGAAACATCTCATAAGATGGGTGTCTATGATTAGTGCCTTCACATCAAGGTGAATTCACTACACATACCTCAAATCCATTTATTTGTATGCTACGGGGAGGTTGGAATCATTTCCTTGTCTATTTTGAGTACATTTCTTTATCATGCAATCTAGATATATGTGTAATCTATCGTAGGATATGAACGATACAAGGGTCAATGCGGACAAGATAATCAATAATGCATATGAGAAGGAAGGAACTCTTCTTTGTCTAGTGTGTTTGCATGCAAGCAACATTCAGGACATCCTGGCTCTTTATGCCTTGATGCTTATGTTCGTTTTCTATATTAAAAAGGATGTGACATTCAGATCATCTTAGCTCTTCATGCCTTGGTGCTTATGTTTATTCCTACATTTTTGCTTAGTGATGATAATTGACTAAGTTTTAATTTGCATTCATACTTAATTTTTTGCATTTCAAGTGATTTCAGCATAATACAACTTATCTATTTGTTCTTTGAATGAGAGTCCGACTTCGAAACAATCATCATTTCTTTGCCAAGTAGTCAACTATATCATCATCATTGACATGACCGAGGACTTGTGTGTGGACATCACAAATCCTACATGAGATGTTAGTTGCTTACATGAGGATATCATATAAATCCATAAGTCCATTACCCATTCACTTGCATGTATACCATTACATGAAAGAACATTTGTATTATTAGCTCATCATTTCATTCATCAAATCATTTATTTGCATATATGAAAAGGAAAAAAAAACATCCATATTCATCTACATTACATACATACTAAAAACAAATGCATTCATATAGAACATAATATAGAAAAATGCATATAGTAAGACATCTCATAAATATCTCATATCAATCAACACAAGCACAATTAGGTTGAATCATATGTCATATATGTATATATCATCAAAAAATACTCTCAATGTCTAAAGGGTGCAAATGATCTCAAAATGCCATATACAATATCAAAGCAAGATATATATCGAGTATAAAAAAATGGGGTATGCAACAAAATGGCAAAGAGCATCAAAAGATGGCTATGGCCCTCTCCCTCATCGCCTGGTGGAGGACGTGGTGCCTGCTGGCCCTCAAACTGTTTAGGTGCCTGTGCTCCCTCTGATCGACCCATATACTGAGAATATGGTACCACCAATCTATCTATTGACACTGATGTGCTATAAGATTCTACATAATAGGCTTCTTGGCTAGACTGGTGAAGGACCTCACATTGGGAGACAACTAGCTCTTCTCTCAATCTATGGGCCTCTTGATCATGCTCTGATCTCAATGTGTGAATCTTATGGTCACGCTCTGTAACCTAGGTCTCTGTAACTACTAGCTACGTCTTGAGGGTCATCCTTTTCCCTATCAATATATGAACCATTTTTTTGGCATCTATCCCCAAGGTATCTCATCCTCCCCTCCCTTAGCTTGCTCATTTTTCCACTATCTCACTTGTTGAGGGGCAGCTCTCTCACTCATCTCTCTCTCACCCCCCAAAACCTACCAGAGGCTCTGCAGTCCTAGATCCACCTCCATCTCCTCCAACACCACCTAAAGAACCAACCTCTCCTCTTCTCCTCTACCAACCAACAACTGGTGTCCTACTATTTCTCGCACTAGGGTCAACCCCTGCCCACCTAGGTGCGTCTCCTCTCTGTGTCTCTATTGGTGCATCACCCTTAACCTCATCTATCTGAGGTGACCACTCTCTAGGATCTGTAAAATGTGGGAAGGGATGTCTCATGAAATAATCCCTATACTTTGCAGTCACCCCCACATCAGCTATATCATCTAATTAATCCTAGCACTGTGGCTAGAGAGCTACCAACTCCTGCACTATGAGGGCATAAGATAACCTCAGCCCCCATCCCTTCCTCTCCTCATCTCCAAACCTAGAATAAGTAGTGAACTCCTATTATATGGCATGTGGCCGCCCATACTACCTCATAACCCTGCTCAACACAAAATGCTCAATAATGGTTTAGGATCTACCAATGAGTGGGTGGGTCATAAACATCACCTTCCTTTCCTACCTCCAATTATCCCACTCCTCTAATCCCCTATATGGCCACCATACCACTATGATTAAGTCATCAAGTTGCAGTCTCCAATAATCTAGCTTCCCCAAGTAGGGCTACATCATAAAACTTGCGTATCGGTAGACAATAGGCTGATGTGGCTACCTCGAATCCTCAAGAACTAGCCTCTAGACTAGGATATGCTCCCATGCCCAAATCTATAAAACAAGGACCCCATCGGCTATGCTCTTTGCCTCTTGATAGGCAATCTCATTCATCTCATGTTACATATGGGCCAATAAGCAAGAACCCAACCCAATCTCCTCGGTTGTGTCACTAACGTATCCAACATTCTCCCCTAGCCACACAAGAATCCTTGTTGTCCTCTATTAGGCATGACAAAACATCTGATAATGCCAACGAGCACACAAGCAACCAGAAGTTGTGTTCCATACCTGCTCAACATTGCATCCCAAGTGATGGAACGGACTATCATAGTGTCGTCTTGAAACACTTTCCATAATGTTGTAATCCCCTACTGATGCGAAGAATCATAGTCTACCCTGCTACCAACAAATGGTATCCTCAGAATCCTATACACATCCTTGGGAGTAACAGTCATCTCCCCGATCGGCAAGCAAAATGTATTATGCTCAGGGTGAAACCTCTCAACTAAGGCACTGAGTAATATGTGATTCACACGAATATCTAGTGTATAAAGCAACCATCTGAACCCACATGCTTCAATATAAGCTTTCTAAACATCTGTCAGCTCTCGAACTAATCTCATGGCAGGAAGATAGGTACATCGAAACTAAATATTGGGCAAATTATCCTGGAAAAGTGAACGAAAAATCATCAATATGCGAAACAAATTGAGTTCCAAAGGTGTAAAAAGTGCTCATGAATCCAAATCATCAATCATGGAAATAAAAAATTCACATTTATGCCTTGAAAAATAAACACTTTTTTTATACAAGTTTTCCTAGTGGAGCAGAAACTCGTACGAGTAAAGAATAGGGATAGTTTGAGTAAACTTGTTGATACAAGTCACTAGCTGGGGCAGAATGAGTAAAAGGTCTCTTATGAACATACTCATATGACTGAAGGGAACATGCAGAATGACTAATCTAATGACTTTATATGACAAAAGAAGTTTTAGTAGATTGTCGTACGACAAACCCTAGTTGGTCGTATGACTAAACAACTAAAAACTAATAAAACTAACAAAAAGATCGAAAAATTCAAAAAATGAGAAATGCAAGAGGCTTAAGATTGATCACTTACTACTGCCGAATAGTTTTGAGGATGATTATGATGTCTTTGGCACTAAAATTGATGCATATGCTCGGGAATTACCATTTTTCTCCAGAGAAGGTTTTTGACCTTTTGAACTTTGAGAGGTAAAAATGAATTGAAATGACCCTTTCAACCATTTATATAGGTGAAACCCTAATTTTCAATCTTGCTCTGATTGACACAAAATTTGTACTCTTTGCTAAGGGTGGGTGCAAGAAGTTGGGTCCCAATTCCATGGAAGACTGCGAGCAAAAAAGTTTGTCGCTAGAAATGAGCGCCCGATTTTTAAGAAACAGGCACCCATTTAGCTTCAGGGCCCCGACCCATAAAAATAAAATGGGTGCATGTTTTGAAAAATGGGTACCTGTTTAGGATCGGACCACCGTAGAGAAACAGGTGCACAAGTTTTAGAAATGGGCACACATTTCTTAAAATGCTATAAATTTCAAAATGGGTATTCCTTTTTTGAATTTTAAATAATGGCCACCCATTTCATAAAAGATGGAGTGGGAAACACACATATGCCTCAGTTTTGGCTTCAGGTTAGGCTTGGTTGGACCAAGCCTATGCTTGGACCTCCAAAAAATGGCTAAGGCACTGGAATACTAGATTTTTGCCTTGCCGTAATTTTTTGAAGGTCTTCCTGATCGTATTTTTTGATGAAACTAAAACTCATTAGAGTTCTCACTATCTTGATTTAAAAAATGTAAATTTCATAGTGATATGATTATTTTTACTAGTTTTGCATTATTTATTAATCAAAAGTGGTACCTAAATGTAAAATAGTGAGGTTCAATAAAACTTAAATAACTTTTTTGTTTTTAAGTTTTTTGGAAAATAAATTATATGACATCAATCTACATACAATTCCGTTGAAGATTAAAAAAATAATAATTTAAAAATATGAAATTTTCATCAAATTATTCTAGCAGCACATGAGATGTTTTGAAAATGTAGTTTATAGTCAATTAATAATTAATAACAAAACATATAGTCAATAAAAAATAAGAAAAAATATTATCATCAATATTTGGTGTGTTAGGTATCTTTTCCTAGAAGGATTTGCAAAAATTCATTATTTACGTCAAAATATGGTGGTCGTACATGTGTGGTATGGTTCTGAAACAGGCATTTTGAAAAATTGGTTTTTAAACATGCCTACTAAAAAGAAATTTCTACCATGTGGGTATTGAAATAAATTACATATTTGAAAATTAGACTCCAAGTACTACATTTTCTAGTACTAAAGTTTTTACAGATTCAATCTTTAAGTGCTTCAAATTTTTACATCAATCAACAAAAAATTTGAAAAATAAGGAAAACACTTCCACTTTTTTTCCCAAAAGTGGGACTCAACTTCTTGCAACCACCCCTAAATCACCTGTCCTAAGTCCATTTTCGGGATCGAAATTGAAATCTAACTTCAATTTTCTAGTCAAATTTTCACAGCATTGACCACTTGGTGCTTCCGTCTTCAAATCACTTTTTCTGATCATTTTTTTCACTCTGATCAATTATGATCTCAAATTAGTTCTCAAAATAAATCTATGTGCTTAGATTATCATCACTCAATCTTTTATCATTTCAATTGCTAAAATCACTATTACCTCAAGTGCCATCTTTCTATTTCTCTCCCGAGGGGGTCTACTCATTACATCAACATTATCAGTGATTACATCATCAAATGTCGATAAATTTTTCAAATCTTCATCTAAAGTCGAGCTAAAAATCTTTTCAATCAAAGATTAATCGGATATCAATCAAATCAAATCAACTAAAACCTCATTGCTAGGGGCATATCAGTTTCATCGCAACAAATCAAGTTGATATTGTCTTCATCTGAATCAGTCTCTTAACGGTAATCAGTTTCATCGCATCTCATGAAGTTGGCTATTCGCTTAAATCTAATCAAGGGTTTAAATATTCTTTTTGATAGTGATCACATGCTCACTCCAAATAGGTGTTCAGTTTCATTGCATCAAACCAAGCTGGACATTTTGTGTCACTAATCGATTCTTGTTCAATCAAGTTCAGAATCGGTTTTATCTCTTCACTCAACCAATTCTAGTTTAATCAAGTTCTAGATTGGTGCCCACTTCTTGATCCATCAAGTTCAAGATCAGTATCTTCACTCTTCATCAGTCCTAGTTTAATCAAGTTTAGGATCGGTATCACTTTAATCAACTCGATTAGTTTCATCACTTCAAACCAAGCTGAACATCTCATTCTTCATTGGTTTATGATCCATCAAGTTCAGAACTGATATCTCTTCGACATCAACTATTCTTTGAATTAATGCACTGCTCGCACATCATATCAAAGATGGGCAAATGCAATACCCTAATAATGGTCACCTAAACCATGGGCCCCTAATCTCAACTACATCACCAAGGTCCTAAACAAAGGTAATTAAATCAATCATGAGCACCTAATTAATTAATTATTAAATCATCAATATCACATGGAAAATAAATCATTCTATATTAATTAAATACTTATTTAATTAATTAATCATTCCAAGTAAATCATTTTAATCAATTATCCTATTTATTTAATTAAATATCCTAGCATATTTAATTAATAAATCAATTTGCCATTAAATCATTAAAAAGGAATTAATTCAAAAAAAAGAATTAAATTTGGAAAAATAAATCAAAAAGAAATTAGATTGAAAAATCTCAGAAAAAAAGTGATTAAATCAATTAAATCAATTAAATATCAAAATTGAATAAAAAATATGAAATAAATCAGTTTTTCTGATTTTATCTTAAATTTATTTCATTTCCTTTAAAGCTGAGAAAAGAAGCCAATCAGATCAATTCACCTGGATTGTGCTTCCTCTTGGAGAACCTTTGTCATACACCATTAATTGATCTTGACCATTAGTCTCTCTCTGGGTTTTGTATAGATTCAGACTCTCATCTCTCATTCAAAAGACCCTAGAGATTTATCATTATCATGTTTTTTTTGCTCTAAGATCATTGAGATTTTTGTGCATTGAGAATATTGCATATTTGTTAAATCATTTATCTTAATATTCATTCATAGCTTAACCATGATTTATTTAATTCATCTAGCTCAATATTCACTCATCTAGCTTAATCTTGCATCCATTTAGCTCAATTTTTGTGCTCATATAGATTAAATCTTTCATTTAGTGTCGTCTAGTCATTGGTGTTACATGAAGAAATCTAAGAGAAAGACTAAAACACACATCTACTAGAAGGCAATAGGTCACTTTGTAATGGTTTTATTATTCATTTATTATTTATTTACTAACCATGAATCTAATGACTTAATTGAAGTGTTGTGTATTCAGATATAGATACAGGTCCACTTTTCACACACACAACATGTCCTTCTTAGAATAAATAAATTCATTATTTATTTATCCCCTAATTATTTTCCCATAATCAAATTAAAGTTATTAATTTGGCTAATTACTGATTTGGATTGAATTAATAAATGAATATTTATTAATTTCGCTCCATTTTCATCTCTACTTCTAGCTCCACCTCATTCTTCCACTTTCCTAATTTCACTCCACTTAACTCTACTAACCTTCAATTTCTCTCTCCACTTGGAAATGACACCTTTCTCATTTGGATTCACTTAACTCATCCTCACAATCAACCATGTCCATCCAATCAACCTTCAAAATCTAGAAATTAATCATTTCTCATTTTTATAACCATGATCCTTTGATTAAATCCTCATGATCACATTGTTGAATTACCCTTACTTTTGTCACATTTGTGCACTAGCTTATTTGAGAGCCACATCACATTAGAGGATAAATAAAAACAATAGAATGGAATGAAGGAGATGCATAGTGTTTGTTATATCAATCTATGCATTTCATTTTTATGGTCTCATTGATGAGATAAGGTTAACTTTACATTATGTTAGATTTGCAGTTGGCTTTTGATATCATGTTTGATTCTACTTGTTTTCCTTGTTGAAACTACAAACACTTTACTTTGGAGAATTAAAAGAAAACCAACTTATACATTAAATCATTTTATAACACTTGCATGATTGAAGAGTGTACTCTTTGAATATTTCCAAAATTATAAGTTGGTTGGTTGATCAAGGGGGTTGAGTTAAAAGAACATTATCTTCTTGATATTTGTTCATTTCCCTAAGGAATTATTTAATAGTACTAATCCTTAAGAGTTGGTGAAGAGTAGTGATAACAATGATTGGATTACAAAAAGACTATCTACTATATGCTAGTAATATAACTAGAAATATATATGTGACATAAAATTGGTCCACATACACAAAATTTGAGGATAACAATTTATATTTTTTCCTATATCAAATAGACATATTATGTGTTAAATCATTTTTTCTTATCCTTATAGTAGAAATATCAAATAGAATGTAATGATGTGAATGTGTTAATAAAAAATATTAAAAAACCATATATTTTAAAAACTAGAGATAAGCTCTTGAGTAAAAAAAATAATCTATTAACAAATACAAACAAAATAATATTTAAATAATTTATAAATAAATAAAAATAAAATAATTCTTTAAGTAGTATACATTTTATAACTATCACTCAAATTTTTCATCTATTAGGATTGCATAACTAAAGATGACATGTGTGTTGTAACCTCTAAACACCAAGCAATATGTGTGAGTTTGGGAAGAGTAGCCTAAGTAGGGTAGTTAGTACATGAGCGAATTCTAGTGTTGAGAATGAAGATTGTGATTTAGTGATTTTAGATCTAAGGAAGCACGGGATTTGGGTCGAATGTTCTCAAAAGCAGATAAGGAGATCCTAGGGAAAGGAGAGGTTGGTGATAGGCAATGTCAATGCAGAGATTACAGAGGAGGTACTTTGCTATATATTTCAGAATAATTTCTTATCTCTAGGCTGGAGAAACTAAAAAAGAATGCTATTATAGTAAATCTCATAGGGATTTGGCCTTTGATGGAAAGGATTCAAGCCTTGATTGATCAAAATTGGTTTGGTTTTAAGCCATAAATCAATTTTATAGCATTAGGGTTATTGTAGATTGATTTCTATTTGAATTTTGGATAGGAAAAATGTGCTAAAGGGGGCTTTTGGTCCATGGGCAGTGTTGGTATCTTCTTCAAAGTCCGTACCCCAGTTTTGACCCTTATTCTGAGAGGGTGGAGATAGTGTCCTTGTGGATTCACCTCTTCAAGCTCTCCCTTGAATTTCAAATAAAAATATTCTCATATTTATAGGCAATTCACTAGGTGAATTTGTGTGTTGGTCGAATCCTTTGGTGGGGAGAAGATCAACCCCTTAAGAAAGATTGTGTGTCAAGATTGATTTGAGCAAACCATTGTAACATTTGATTAAATTATCTTCAATATTATGAGATTGGACTCAGGTTATAGAGTATGAGAAATTACCTATTAGGTATTTTAAGTGTTGGTAACTAGGGCACACTACCAATCATTGTGGCTCCAAACTTGGATCAAATGTCCTTAAAGTCTTCTTTCAGGAAGGTCAAAGATAAGGGAGACACACAAATTTCCTTGCAAGGTTCTCCCCTGACCTCCTTAGCGCCTTGGGGAGGTGGGCATGGTTCTTACCTCCTCACTCTTAATGGTGCTACTTTCCCGGTCAAGGAGATAGAGCAGCTCGGGTATTTTTTGCTTCTTGAAGAAATGGGGAGTGTGATTCTCTTGTTCATTCAACTGATGATCTAGTTAATAGGGAGTATTGAAAGGAGATTGCCTTTAATTCCCAATTTGGAATAGGACAACAATAATATTTTTGATCTGGATTTATCCAAGTAGTGAGGAGAGGGTAGTGATAGCAAAGCTAGAAGGGAGGAGGAACATCAGGAAAAGGAGAATTCTTAGAAAATAGTTACCTGGAGAGGCAAAAGAAACAATGGAAAGAAAATCATTGCTATGGATGCAAGGAGTCACTCTATTAAAGGCAGAAGGTCTAAAGTCAATAAGGAAAAATTTAAAATCTCTTGAAGGACTTAGGAATGATACTCAGGAACCATTGACTAAATTTAATGAACATGGGGGTGAGAACCTCCCTATTGGTAGAAAGTTATGTAGATTGTTAGTTAGAATGTTTATATCCTTAATGGACCAAAAACGTGTAGCTTGGTTAAGCAGTTGATTGAGATTGAAGGCCTTGATGTTGTTCTCTTATAAGAAAGTAAATTTGACAATGCAAGCTTCTCAAATTTGATCCCTCTTTTATGGTGAAATCATGAAGGCCTGACTATTGATGCTAGTGGCATGACTAGTGTCTTGGCCATTCTCTAGAACAAATTCCATTTTTTTGGCATAAGGATTCACTATATTGATAGGATTTTAACCATCAAAATCAAGGATGCTAGGGTTGGTTTTGATGTGCTTCTCTCTAATATTCGTGGACCTAACATAGAGAAGAAAAAATTAAATGATGGGATTACTTGAAGTTAATCAGGGATACTACTCCAAATGATAATTGGATTATTGGGGGTGACTTCAATGCAACCTTGTGTTCTTAAGAGAAGTATCATGTGGAAGGAATTCCAACAATTTGTTTTTTTGAAGTTGAAAAAGATGTGTGATTTTTTGTCCTTGGCTAACACTTTCCTCATTTTGGTTGGTTCACTTCAAGCAACGAAAGTGTCTATGATGAAAACATCAAACACAAATTAGATAGATTCTTAGTTAATTTAGATTGGCTCCTTTCCCCCTTATGTTTCCACTCAGATACCAATCAGTATAGAGGTTTAAATAATTGGCTTATTTTTCCCATCATCTCCTCAATTGTGAAGCCTAGAGGCATCCTCTCTAATATGGAAGCATTCTAGTATGAACAAGACAACTTCACAAGTGCTCTTGAGGGACATGGAGATTAGAGGTAATAAAATATTTATGATCTTAAAAAAATTAGGTGAATTTTTAAGAAGTTTTCTCAATATTAGAATAAGAGAGTCATCGGTAATTTATTTAAGAACAAACTTAACATCTCTTTGATGAACTAAAAATAGGGAAAAAGCTTATGTTGAAGAATACAACAAAATTCTTAGAATGGAGGAGAGATTATAGAAACAAAAATCTTGAGTTAGGTGGTTTCTAGAAGGTGATAATAGTACCATTTTTTTTCACTTGGCCACTAAGGTCCATAGACAAGTTAGCAAAATTATTCAAATCATCTTACTTAGAATGACTCCATTCAAGGATGTGTTAGTTACAACTCCAATAGTGGATGATTTGGCCCAAGATTTTGTTCTTAAGCATATTCCTAAGCTTATGAGAGATATTGATAATAAGATGCTTATGGTTACCTTCTCTAAAGATGAGATCCGAAATGCCACTTTTTCTTTAGGTGCCAATAAGGCCTCTAGGATTAATGGCTTTCAATTGGGCTTCTTTCAAAGGTTTTGAGATATTCTAGGGAATGATGTGTGGGTTGCTACTGAGGAATGCAAGAAGAAGAAGGCCATCTTCAAAGCCTAGAATTCTACATATTTGGTATTGATCCCTAAGAATAATGCTTTAAAGTTCTTCAACGAGTTGAGATCGATTTCTTTGTGTAATTGCATTTACAAGATTATTTTTAAAGCCATGGTGTCTAAAATTAAGAAGTATATGGATTGCATTATTTCAAAGGAGAAAAGTGGGTTCCTTAAAGGAAGGCAAATTCTTGATGGTATTATTTTATCTCATGAGACTATCCATTGTATCAAGACTAGGAATAAGGAGGGCATGATCCTCGACCTAGATATGAATAAGGCCTATGATAGGATTTCCTGAGACTTTTTTATCAAATTTTTGAAAGAGTTTGGCTTTTGTGAGGATTGGTTCAGTTGGGTTTGGAGTTGCATCTCCACTATCCCCTATGCTATCCTCATCAATGGCACTCCTACTGAATTTTTCTAGGCTTGTTGCAGCTTGAGGTAAGGAGACCCTTTATCCCTCTTTATCTTTTTGGTTCTTGGCAAGTCTTTTAGAATGGAGGTTTCCTTCAATAATGTGAAAGGACTTCAAGTTTTGTGTGGCATCTCTAATCTTTCTCATCTACAATTTGTGGATGACACACTATAAGAGAAATAAAAGTGTTAAGTTCTTATGAAAATGCAGTGGGTCAAAGAGTGAATGTAAGAACTATTATTCAATGTGGACATTGCCAAGGAGGCCAAGGGAACTATAGCGTCCTAAAATTGTGACACTTGCAATTTCGACTGCATTTGGGTCTTCACGATGGCGATGCAACACAGAACCTGAATGGAGACCCCGAAACTTGTTCATGACATCAAAAACTGCATTTTTCCAGCACCCTGCTTGATCCCTCCTTGCACCCCGTTGTCCCTGGAGGTGGGACCATGGCACCCAGTGCCCTGGTCCCCCAGGACCATGGCACCCAGCGCCCTAGTCCCTGGCCCTATTTTGGCACGGTCTCCTATGGGACTTCGGGCCTTTTTGTTTGCAAATTGGAAAATAACATTTCCTGGTCAGCCTAAGGTCGGGAAAATCAGTCTATCAACCCTAATTGGCAAGTATATAAACTACATTTCCTCTCCCATTTTAGGGAGGAAGGACATATGTGTACAAGAGGCGGAAACGATATTCAAGCATTCAAGCATTCAAGCATTCAAACATTCCTTCAAGCAATTGATCATTCTAAGTCTCCATTCAAGCCTAAGTGTTGCATTCAAGACAAGGATTCAACCATTGAAGAGGAGATCACATGCTACAACATACAACATACAACAAACAACAACATCTATACCTTCACATATAAGGATACAAACATCCTTACAACAAGGTACTAGTACTTGTTTTACATTTACAGCATTTCTCACTTCTTGGTTAATTCCAAAACCGGGGTTTGACCTAAGGGAAAACCCCTAATCTCTAACCCCCCAATCGTCTTCGCTTTTCTATGTGTAGGTTGCAGGTACGCGGCTGAAATTGAAGATCTGGAATCCTTGTGCAGAGACGAACAGATCCCCCTTCGTTTCGCGGATTTTTCAGAGGACCGTGTGCACGCCGGGCACCATCGTCCTGTCAACTTTTGCTCAAATGTGCAGGACAGCACCGTCTTGACATTTTACTGCTAATTCCAGGTCCGCAGCTTCATATCATATCCCTATCTCTATTTATAAGTAAATCTTTCTTGCTTCTACACGCATTCCTAGTTCAATCTTTCTATCTACATTCTTTACAAAAGAGGGTATCCTTGCTATCACAACCCTTGAAAC
The DNA here is from genome assembly GCF_030272615.1 of Cryptomeria japonica. Lineage (NCBI taxonomy): Eukaryota > Viridiplantae > Streptophyta > Pinopsida > Cupressales > Cupressaceae > Cryptomeria > Cryptomeria japonica. The sequence goes on along the minus strand of NC_081410.1, from coordinate 628,691,501 downwards.
TCATATAGAATCCAATCTTGCATTGCATGGGATTGGATCTTGTGGATTTCAACCCCTCTTTTGAATGTAAAGTCCCTCCTAAGTGAAAACCATCAACCCTAGTGACTCTCCCTTCTCTCTCCTTGGAGTTGGGGAGGGGAAAACGACTAGGGTTCGATTTTTCCGCTTTACATTTTGGTGAACCCGACGTGAACATCCTTTTTGATTATTCATGGTTAGATCTGAAAATTTTGCTTTCCTAATTACATTTCCATGTTTGATCTTTTGCAAAATTTAAGAGGTCAATTGCAAAAAAACCCTAAATTTTCTTTCTAGTAATTGAGCTTGTGAAATGTTTAATTGTTAATGCTTGTTTCAGATCTGCCCTTCTATTACAAATTATCAATTCATATTTGTGCTTTAATTTTGAAAATTAAGTGGTTAAGTGTCAAAACCCTAATTTTTGAAACCCTCTTGATTCAACCTTTGTCCGACAATTTCACTGATCAAAACATCTCCAAATCAGCTGTAACTTTGGATTTCGCAATAAAATCATAATATCTTTCATCCCTGAAAATTTGGAAAAAAGTTGCGAGGACCATGTGCACTCCGAGTGCCATCGTCCCCGACATTTTTTCCGAAATTTCGGGAGCTAGATCTTACTGTATTTTTCTGCTAAAATCCAGAATTTTGGCTGATTTTATCAATTTTAACACCTTCAAAATTACAGTCAAAGTTGGTCTAGCGATTGCTTGGATTGAGGCTTCTAATCATTCAAAAATTGTTGAAATTGAAATTTGTGTCAAAATTGTGTTTTTTACAGTCCTAAATCTGAAAAGTGTGTTATCATTCATTCGAAATTTCAGTGATTTATTCAAATTTTCGCAATTTGTGACTTTTGAAATTAAGTGCTTAATTACAACAACTTTGATTTCCGCTTCAAAATTGAATTTTGCATGAAATTGAGTCAATTTTCAAATTTCAAAACTTGCATTACTTTTGGTATTCCCTCTAAAATCATAAAATTCAAAATTTTAGTTTCCCTCTCTTTTTCAAAATTCAAATTTTGCATTTTTCGACAATCTTGGTAGGGTTCAATTTTGAGATTGCAACTTTAATTTGGCCTATCTACAGATCGTAAAATCACTCAATTTTTTCAAGTTAGCTGTAAAATCATCATAACTTTCATCCCTGCAAATTTTGAAAAAAGTTGCGAGGACCATGTGCACCCCGAGCGCCACGGTCCCGGACATTTTTTTCGAAATTTCGGGAGATTGTCCTGATTGTATTTAACAGCTTAAATCTAGAAGATTGGCTGATTTTACTGAAATTTGCTACCTCTAAAATTCAAAATCTTCTCTCTTTCTTTAGTGCATGAGTTTTACAACAATAAGTCCTACTTACACTATTCCCATTAGACGAAGCCTTAGAATTAAGTCCTTCCAAGGTTTAATTATTGAGGAGATGGAACCTAATTTGAATGGCCATTTTAATGAGGACATGGGTAATTCCTCTAATCCTCTTAATGATGAAGAAGCTCTCCATGAGGTTTCTGTAGAACAACTTTCAAAATTGGATAACCAATTTGACGATTTTCGACAATGGATGTCTCAAGAATACCCTGATAGTCAAGCTCTTCCTTTAATTGAGGGTCCAAAATGCATGCTTCAAAGTGATAAGAATGGAATTGATATTTTGCGTGGTACTGCACACATTGTGGATTCAAATGTGATGCCTATGAAGAGTTGTGCTGAAACCTTAGGTTATACACAACCTCCTACTCAAGACAATCATTCTATTCCTTTGACGACTCCTATTGCTAGTATACCTACTTTTACATCAAGCATAATGACTACTTCAATACAAGACATTCTGCCTATGATCACCAGTCATGGGGGCAATCCCTCTTCTTCAATCAACCCTCTTCCTTCATTCAATCCAACTTCTTCATTCATTCCTTTAGTGAGTGTTCCTCTTATATCTCCACAAATGAACATGACACAAGGGGGCAATTCGTTTTCCATTCCTCCTTGTAGTGTTCCTCCTGTCCAATCATCTCCTATGACTAACTATCATAGTGTCCCACCACCTTACTCTCTACCTTCTTTCAATAACATAACACCTCCATCACAATCTAACACATCTAATATGAACTCTTCGACTGAAGCGACCATTAACAATCTTGCACAAACTGTCTCTTCTTTACAGCAACAAATTGCCTCTATGAATCAATCTAAGTTTAGTGTGCCCACATTTGATGTTGCGAGTCCACTCTCTTTTGACATTGTTCGAGCTATTCCCCCTAAACATGTTGAAATTCCGCATTTGGAGCTTTATAATGGTAAGGGTGATCCTCTAACGCATGTTAAGACCTTTCAAATAATATGTACTGATTTTTCTTATGACCAAAGGTTGCTTGCAAAACTGTTTACTAGAACATTAAGAGACAAAGCCCTACAATGGTATTGCTCGTTGCCTTCCTATTCTATTACTTCTTTCGAACAACTTGCAAATGCTTTCATTCAACAATTTCAAAACAATATAAGTCCTAAAGTTACTTTGATTGATTTAATGCATTGTAAACAAGGTGTTAAAGAAAAAGTGATTGATTTTATTGGTAGATATAAGCATTTGTATGCTCAAATTTCCTTTCTAGTGCCTGACAATGATATTCAAAGAATTTTTATTTCTAATTTACAAAAAGATATTCGAGATAAACTCCTGTTTTCTGAGTTTACTTCTTTCCAACAGTTGTGCACAACTCTTCACAATTATCAACTGACTGTGAGTCAAATGGAACAATCACATCCTATGGCTCCGAGTGATAAGGGTGATAGTAGTCAACAACCATTTGGGAAGTTTAAACCGAACAGAGAGTGCATTAAATTCAATGAAAACATCATCAACAACAATGTGAATGCAGCATCAGGTGTGCCTCCTATTTCTAAGTTTTTTAAGAAAGAAAGAAAGTTTACTCCTTTGAATGAATCATTGCATAGTATTATGAATAAGTTATTGGAACAAAATGTGCTTACTCTTCCTCCTATAAGGCAAATTGATCCTACAAAGATTACTTCACCTTATTTTGATAACAAATCTTTTTGTCAATTTCATCATCAACCTGGGCATGATACTGAAAAATGTTTTTCTTTAAAGGGTAAAATTCAAGATTTGATTGATAATAATACTATCTCTGTTTCTGGAGTGAATGATAAAGGCAATACATCTGTAGCTCCTCCCAACCAAAATCTTCAGATTTTCACTAATCCATTTCCTTCTCATACCTCTAATGCGATTGATACTACTGATTCCTCTATCTCACCTGATGATCTTGTGTCTATGACTCCGAATGTGATTAACTTTGTGGAGCAGCATAAAATCCCTAAAGAACCTTCCATCACCTTTGATTCTAGTGAAACTATCAGGGCACCTGATGGTCCTTTATATATAGTTGCAAAAGTCAAAAATACACCTTGCCGTGGAGTGCTTATTGATCCTTCTTGCATGGTTAATGTCATTACTGAAGAATTTCTTTTTACTTTGCAATTGAATCAAGTAATCTATGACGAAACAAATGTGGTTGTGAAATTATTTGATGCATTTTCTTCTCCTGCAATTGGTTCTATTACATTACCTATTGAGGTCCATAACAATTCCCTTGATGTGGACTTTGCTATTATTCCATCATCCAAACAATTTCGTGTGAAGCTAGGCTATCCTTGGCTGCCTTCCATGAAAGCTATTGCTTCTACTATTCACAAGTGTTTGAAATTTCCCCATAATGGTGAAATTTTTACTATCAATCATATTCTCTTCAAACCAGCTGAAAGAATTCCTAGTGTTCCTATTGATTATTTTTGGCCTAAACAATTCCAATCTCTTCCTCCGCGAAGTGATCATCTTTTTAAATCTTATCAAAGGTGGAAAAAAGATATGATCCTTTCTCTAAGTGAACCTAGAACACCCAAACTTGACATTCCTATCATTCTTGAGAAGGAAGTTCTTCCTTTGAAAGATAAAACTAATGTCTTTTCTCAAGAAGATTCCCAACCCATCCCTATGGATGTGACTATGCCTATGTCTAATAAACTTTCTAAAAGTAGACCTATCCCTCGTCATGATGGACTTGGTCTCCTTCCTAAACCAAATATTCCTCCCTTATATGGAGCAGTTCCTCCTCCTTCCTCTTATGGAGAGAAGAGACCTTCCTCTTCTCCTATTATTCAACCTAAGAGACCACAACCTAAACACCCAAGTGATAAGGATGAGAACATTCCTCCTCCTCAATCTTCTCAACTTCCTACTAAGACTAGACGAAATCGTTCTGCATGTGAACACCGACGAAAGCGTCGTCTTAGAGCTCAGGCAGCTGCTTCTCAAACTTTGCAATCCCCAAGAACACCTTCAGCCAGTATTATTCCATTTTCTCCTCAGCTGAAAATTGAGCCAAAATCTCCTAAACATAAGATGCATGATGGTCTTGATCCTGTGCGAGTTAAAGACCCTATTTTTATAAATCTTGATGATGATATAGATGAAAATGTTACTTCTCTTGCTTCTGATAGTGAATATGAACTTGTTGATATTGATAACCATTTATCTAATGAATTTTCTAAAGCACTTATCCTAGCTCCTAGACAAGAACAATGTGGCTTGGAACATGAACATAGCCCTTGTTTGGATCTTGTGATAGCTCCATCTGCTGTGTTGAATGTTCCTCCTCTAGCGTGTTCCCTGCCTTCCCAAAACTTTGATCAGCAAGATCGGGGGGTAGATGACGTGCTAGACTAGTTCATTAGTATAGCAGATTCTCTCCTCCTCTCTTTTGTTACTTCTTCTATATGTTATTCTCATTCTTCTATTTGTTGTCCTTAGTGTTGTCTACTTGAGGACGATGCAAAACATTGAGATCTCTTTTGGTCTCTCTCATGTTGACTCAAAAGACACATGTGTTCCCTTCTTCTAGGTGACCTTCCTTGATTGGGGAATGAAGAACAATTATGCATACATACATATGATATACATGAATTATCATACAGCATACTGACCCCGAGGAAAGCGAAGTCACCTTGTGCTTTGTGTTTTGTGTCTATTATCCTTGGGCTTATCTCACACTTGGGGGCTAAATCCTTGTGATAACGTGCTCCTTTCTCATTTCTTATATGTATCACTACCTTAAAGCAATCACCCCCGGTGAGGCGTGTGTGATCGCTTTAACGTAGGGGGGCATACATCCCGTTCATATCTTTTCAAGATACTTGAAAATTTCTTGGCAAATTTAGCTTTGCCTTGAAAATTTTTGATATCTTTCTTGCATGACTCATAGTGAGGGAACCTTACTACTGACAGTCGTAAGATCCTTAGTCCACTGGGGGCTTGGGGTATCTTGCCTGCTTGACGTGGTGAAAGTTTTTCAATGTTGTTTCCTTGTACTTTACCGGAAGTATGAGCGTATGCTTATACTCCCGCTAAAGTGGGGGCTAAATGTAGCATCCTAAAATTGTGACACTTGCAATTTCGACTGCATTTGGGTCTTCACGATGGCGATGCAACACGGAACTTGAATGGAGACCCCGAAACTTGTTCATGACATCAAAAATTGCATTTTTCCAGCACCCTGCTTGATGCCTCCTTGCACCCCGCTGTCCCTGGAGGTGGGACCATGGCACCCAGCGCCTTGGTCCTTCAGGATTAGGGTGCCCAGCGCCCTGGTCCCCCAGGACCATGGCGCCCATTGCCCTAGTCCCTGGCCCTATTTTGGGCCCGGTCTCCTATGGGACTTTGGGCCTTTTTGTTTGCAAATTGGAAAATAACATTTCCTGGTCGGCCTAAGGTCGGGAAAATCAGTCTATCAACCCTAATTGGCAAGTATATAAACTACATTTCCTCTCCCATTTTAGGGAGGAAGGACATATGTGTACAAGAGGCGGAAACGATATTCAAGCATTCAAGCATTCAAGCATTCAAACATTCCTTCAAGCAATTGATCATTCTAAGTCTCCATTCAAGGCCAAGTGTTGCATTCAAGACAAGGATTCAACCATTGAAGAGGAGATCACATGCTACAACATACAACATACAACAAACAACAACATCTATACCTTCGCATATAAGGATACAAACATCCTTACAACAAGGTACTAGTACTTGTTTTACATTACAGTCATTTACATTTACAGCATTTCTCACTTCTTGGTTAATTCCAAAACTGGGGTTTGACCTAAGGGCAAACCCCTAATCCCTAACCCCCCAATCGTCTTTGCTTTTCTGTGTGTAGGTTGCAGGTACGCGGCTGAAATTGAAGATCTGGAATCCTTGTACAGAGACGAACAGATCCCCCTTCGTTTCGTGGATTTTTCAGAGGACCGTGTGCACGCCGGGCGCCATCGTCCCATCAACTTTTGCTCAAATGTGCAGGACAGTGCCATCTCGACATTTTACTGCTAATTCCAGGTCCGTAGCTTCATATCATATCCCTATCTCTATTTATAAGTAAATCTTTCTTGCTTCTACATGCATTCCTAGTTCAATCTTTCTATCTACATTCTTTACAAAAGAGGGTATCCTTGCTATCACAACCCTTGAAACTCATATAGAATCCAATCTTGCATTGCGTGGGATTGGATCTTGTGGATTTCAACCCCTCTTTTGAATGTAAAGTCCCTCCTAAGTGAAAACCATCAACCCTAGTGACTCTCTCTTCTTTCTCCTTGGAGTTGGGGAGGGGAGAACGACTAGGGTTCGATTTTTCCGCTTTACAGGAACTAAAAAAGTGTTAAGTGCTTATGAAAATGTAGTGGGTCAAAGAGAATATAATAAATTCTAGGATCTTCTTTCTTAAGGATCTTTGTGTTGAGTCTTTGGAAGCTAAGAGAATTCTTGGCTTTGAGGTGGACCACCTTCCTAGTTTTTACTTGGACGTTTCTTATTGATCATAGGACCTTGAAACTTGAGTGGAGGAAGGTGGTCTTCAAAATTCAAGATAAACTATCTTCTTGGAAAGGTTGGTGGCTTACCCACATAGAAATAATTGGTTTGATTAAAGCTTCTCTTTCTTCAATTTCCATATATGTTATTTTTGTTTTCCATATTTCTAGCAAGGTGCCTAAGATATTTGAAGACACCCAATAATTTTTTTTTGGAGAGGCACAAATGATGCCTTCAAGTTTAATTTAGTTATTTGGAAAGAGGTATGCAAGCCCAAGAGCCTTAGTGATTTAGGTATCTAGAAACCTTAAATAGTTGAATATTGCTCTTGGTGCCAAGCTTACACAAAGAATATGTGAGGAGATAAATAGATTATGAAGCTATGTTTTACAAGAAAAACACCTTCATAATTACACTAATAAATTATTTGATTTCTCTTTTATTTTTCCTTCTTGCTCTAGGATTTGAAATTACTCGAGGATTTTATGTCATCATCTCTAGCCTCATTTATCTTGGCACTTAGGTAGAGGTGATGAAATAATATTTTGGAGAGATAGATGGGCTATAGATTAGGCCTTTAGAGATAATCAACATTTACAACCTCTTGCAAACTATTTTGAACCAAGGATTGGGAAGTTAGCTAAGGATTACATGAGGAGCAAACCTGGCAACTAGAGTTGGACTACTCTTGAGGATTATGGGGTGAGATGAGAAATTCTTTTAAGGAGGTTCCACTTAAGTTTGAGGTTTGGCCTATCTTCAATATTCAGGATAGAAAGATGTGGAAAGGAAATTGAGAGGGCTCTATTTTGGTTAAGTCAGTTTGTTATTTCTTGTTTCAACTAGGGACGATGTCTTACATGGGTCTCTTTAGTCTCTTACAAAATAATATGGGGATGCCTAAGGCTAGTGCTTTCATGTAGGTGGCTTTGAAACGTACGGTTCTAACGTTGGATAGAATGCAACTTATGGGCTGTCAGGGTATGTCCAAATGTGATTAATGCAAAACAAGCAGTGAGGTTAATGATCATTTATTTGTCCATTGTGATTTTTCTTTAGAAATTTGGATCTTCTTCTTGCAAAGATGGGGATTGGCCTTTTTAGTGTCACATAGCATTCCCAACCTTATGAAATGTTGGAAGCCCAAGATCTATAGTCCATGTTTGAGATTTATCTAGTTCATTGCCCTTGCTATCATTGTTTAGCATGTTTGGCTAGAGAGAAATTGAAGAGTGTTTTAGGGCAAAGAAAAAATAGTTTGTAGGATTTAGGATTAGGTGGAGGCCTCTTTAGCTGAACTTGACAATGTTCCTATATCAAGGTAGATTGGAAATTAAGAGAGGAAGAGATGATTTGGGCCAAACATTGGTCGAATTTTAGATGGCTTGGAGGAAAATGGCAAGAAGGGGATACTAATTCTAATGTCATCCTTGACACTTCCTTAAGCCAAGATGGGTCAACTTTAATTTAGATGGCATAGCAAAGGGGAAACTAGTTAGGATTGATTGTGGTGGTGTCTTTAGTGATCATCTCGATCAACCTCTAGGTTGGTTTTCTCAAGACTTTGGGGCTAATTCTAATATCATTGTTGAGGCTCATGCTTTATTGTTTGGGCTCAAAATTGCCAAAAAAGTTAGGTGCGAGAGAATTTGGGTTGAAGGAGACTCTAAGCTCATTATAGATGTCATGAATGGTGATCGGTCTCATCGTTGAAGGATAAATGCTATCCGAGGTGAAGCTCATCAGCTGGCTAATTTTCTTTATGAGATAATTTCTATCGTATTGATAGGGCTAGTAATTGTGTGGCTCATTGGGCGACCAATCATGGTGTTAGTCTATTTGATAAGTAAGGGATTACAAGTGTGAAATGGGTGGAAACCTTCCCTCAACTAGTTTTGAAGGTGATCTAGAATGACATAAAAGAACATCAACTTGATGTGTTTGACTAAATCTTTGAATTTTCTACTTTAGTAGGTGTGTCTCCACTCTGGTTGATTGGTTGCTTCCTCTGGTAGCTTGTTTGCATTGGCTATCTCCTTGGTTTTGCACCTTCTCAGACTATGATTTTTTGTTATGTTGCTCTACTTGATTCTTTGGGCTACTGCCTAGATTATTATGTGATTCGTGAACCCTAATAACCAAATATTTATTAACAAATATAATACTTTGACATAAATAAAATAATTATTAAATAAATTAATATATATTCTTTTAAAAGTAGATTAAAATATCTTAAATAAATAAAAGTAGGTCGGCTTGGATTTTGAGGACGTGGACGTTGACGATGGGAGATTGGTGACAAGAGAAGAGATAAAGAATGCAGTGGTGAGGATGATGGGGAGCGAGGATTTGCAGAAGAAGCTTGAGGAGCTGAAAGACGCGGCAAGGAAAGCAGTGATACAGGGAGGTTCTTCTTTTACTAACATAAACACCTTCATCCACGATATGCTCGAACATGCAACTAAACACGTGAAAAAGATGACAACATACAGTAGAATTGTTGTCTGATTCGTTTTTATGTGGCGTATGAGATTTGTTGGTCTAGATTAAGAGTTTCTGGTGAGTCTATCCATTTGGAGCCTGGTGGCATTTATGATATTGTTTTCCTATTAGGTTTAATAGCCTGGGATGCAGTTTTTATTGATTGATAAGCAGACCGCCAGCTATTGAAACAGCCTCTTCTCCACCGCTTGTTGCAGACCGATTTCTCCTCTCCGTACAATCTAATCTCATTACCATCTTATGCTTATCTTGGTCGTCGAAGTCCACCGACTACAGCAACAACTCATATTCTATCTTGTTCTCTTATGCTTTAGTTTTCCCTTTGCTGAGTTTATGTAGTTATCAGTTTTAAATGCCTTTTATAATATTACTACCTCTTTGAAAACCAACATGTATCTGCTATTGTAAACACAAGTATGTTTAATTTTGAAATTTAAGATGATTTACAATTGAGAAAATTTGGATTCTTTAATATTATTTTTCATTCTTCAAAATATTGTTATTTAATTTTTTATTTTTGAAAAGCTAATTTGAAGTTTTGATTAATAAAAAGTGGGTTAGACCTATACTATTAAATATCCCTAGAAAAGTGTCACTAAGGGCGCATGAGAAATGTACATCTAGCTAAAGACAAAACACCAACAAATAGCAAGGAACCACCAAGCACCAGACGAAGACCAAGGACAAAACCAGCAAACAAAAACCAAAACTAAACCACCCAACCACCAAAGACACAAAGAGATGATCTATTGCGTGAAGGCATTACCCTCTTGTCAATATTTACATAGACCTAAAATTTATCAGAGAAGAAGATTTTTCATTAGTCCCTCGCAGAGTTCGTAGTACTAGTATCCATAGTATATTTAACCATAGAAGTAGGGGACTCCATCGAAGAAAAGGAGACCAAGCATATCTCTTTTACTTAGCTTTGCTATAGTCAATTTTCTTAATAAATAGCCTTAAGGGAAGTCATATTCTTCATAACCATCCCTAGGCTTCTCTTGGACATCTCCTTGATTTTACCCTTAAGTATCTCTTGGCTTTCCTTCAACTCCGTAGAAATCTTGTTCTCACTAAGATCTTTCACCATCCCCTCCACTTTAACCCAATTTTCTAATTTACCAACAATATTGCTCGTAGTCTCTTTTGTAAGGGGTTTCGAGTCCCCTCAAAACTTGTTTTTGCCTAATCAAAAATAATATTGCTCGTAGCTTCCCAGACCCAATTGTCCTTCTCCTCCATAACCCATTTGTCCACTTTTACGCTGACCTCAACCACAACCTCAGGTTTGTTTATCTTCCTGATAGCCACATTGAATTCTGATGTCGTTTGATCACCAGGTCCTGCTGCTCAACAATCTCCTCTAGCTTTAAAACCTTCGATTCCAAATCAAAAGGGCTAGCCTAGTGTCAAGAATCTTCTGGCTTGGAGAAAAGGGGAAAACCTCCTCAGAGGCCATAGGGGACCACTCCAATTCTAAATCATAGGAGGACTTAGAATCCTCGTACACATCCTCTTCATCCGACTCTAGCACCTCAACATCCTGCAAAGGTGGATTAGGACAAGTCTTCTAGACTCTCTAAGGGGGTTAAAGCAGGTTGGGACAAGCTTACGTTTAGAAAAGGAACCGACAATGGGGTTGGATTTTTCCATGGGAGCACCAGAGAGTTCAATCACAAATTATATAAAAGAGGATCTTATAAAATAGAAATATTTGAACAAATGATTTAAGTAAATTTATTTATATTATAAAAAATATATGAATATATAAAGCAATAAATATTTTAACTCAAAGTTTTAAATCAGTACTTAAGGTTGTCAAAGGGGGAACTCATTTATAATATAAGCATTCAACAAAGACATTCAAATGATGTTTGGAGCTTGATGACAAGAACAACAACACCACAACCTAGCCATCACACCATGTCAATACTAATGAAAATATATTATTGTCTTTATTTATCATATTTTTAAAAATAAATCTATGTAACAATTTTAAAACAAATTTCTATTAATAGAGCTATTCAATACACTTAAAATTTGTATTTATGTTTTTTTCAATTTAGAAAAAAAAGTTAAAAAATTACAAGCAATTTTTTTTGGAGAATTTAAAAGTGCTAATGATGTTTAGATGTGTCACAAAATTGATTCTTGATAGAAACAAAGATTATGTAATCATCTTTATCCAATTATTAAAACACAACTTTTTGGAACTAGATGGTCTCACACAACAACAAAAGAAAAAATCTTTTTGTAATTAAAGAATTGCTTTATTTGACATAAGTGTTCTATAATCCATGCTTTACCTTTTGATGGACCTATAATACTTATAACTCATTTTTCTAGTTCATTCTATGATCACACCTCTCCAATACAAAATCATTTGTTCTCTAAAAATTGTCCATAAAAGAAAAAAATCAAATAGAATGAAAAAAACAATAAACTAATAGGAATAAAAATAAAAATGGAAAGACATCTCTAACCTCGTACTATCCTATCCAAGTTTACTAGCAAATACAAGAGTTTTCCATTTTAACCTTCATGGGTGTGAAGTTCACCTAGCATAACACAACTTTCTAGACCTATGTGAGACCTTCACTTGTGCATGAGTCACCTAGCATAATGCAACTTGCTAGTCATTTTGACTCCTTTTGTAACATGATTGGGTTACTAGTCTTAGATGTCATTTCCTTTTATGTTTTTACATGCTCCATTTGGTTTACCTATGCTAATAATATTGCCCACTTTTATCTTGATATTATAGATCAGTAAGATCCTAAGACTTGGGGGATTCCACCTTTCCATGCTTGGTGTTGTCTTGTCTCTTTGATGTCTTCATGAAAGTACCTTTTTCTTCTCCATACTTTACCAAGAGTATGATAAGTTCATACTCCCACTAAAGTGAGAGCTAATTGTAGTCTAGTAGATTGTATACCTTTATAGTTTTACACTCACTTTAAGCTCACTCTAGTGGTTGTCCCTAATGTACCTAATACATATATGATCTTATGTTCAATTTTAAAACCTTTTTTGGAAGCTTGTTCCAATCCACTACTCAACAATGTTCAACCTTCAACAATCATGAGCAGGTTCTATGTGGTCCTCCATGAAGAAGACATACATTAATATCAAGCAAGCAACATCAAGCATTATATGAGACTTCCAACCAAGTGTTTGATATGAAAGGTAACATTTATCATTTTAAGTATTCCCATTAAGGCTTTAGCCTCTATCCTTTCTAAGGAAAATCTCTCTTTTAATCAATCATTACTGTAGTAGAGGTGCAAACACGAACATAGGGTTTGACTTAGATAAGCCCCTATACAACAAAACTATTTTTCCCTCTTGTCATGTACTATATGTGTTCAGAGGAAATAGTAATAGGCAATCTCATTCTTTGAACAAGTAGAAGTACTTGGAATAGGGAACCCTCCAACTATGTCCATCATTTTTTGATTGATTTTTGGAGAGAGAGATCCAAAGAGCCTTCTATTTGGGAATCTAGAACTTAATATTAGATCATGCACCCTTGGAATGGAGTTCCTCCGACCATATCCATAATTCTTTGCTCTAGATTATAGCTACAAGTTCACGTGTCTCATTTCCAAATCCAACATCAAATCATCATATAGTAAAACTTTTATAGAAAAACATTTCACATAATGTCACACATTATGTCATTGAATTTGTAACGTGCCATCAAAATAGATGATAATTTATTATAGTAAAATTTATTGATGCAATAGTGCAATAAATATGACAAAAATGTTAGACCTTACATTATCATATTGTCACTCTCATATTCTAATTTGTATCATTAACTTCTTTTTTTTCTCTTATCACTTCCCTAATTTATCATTTTTGCTTATCATATCTCTCTCTTCATCACATGGCCCACTTCCTTTCCTACAATTTCAATTATCCATTTCTCTATATTCTTGTTATCCACAATAGCTTCCTGTTTGTTTCCCCCTTATGATTTGTATTATTGCCACTTCAGGACTTATTATCGATGGGTACTTGTATTTTTCTCATGTTGACTCAAACATGTTTTGCAAAATGGCTTCCTCTTCATTGAATCAAGAAAGGAGAAGATAGAGCCCTTACACATGGATTCATCTTAGGGCTATTATCAAAACACATATTATGTTTGCAACATTATATTTCATATCAGACCAATTTTATATTTTGACTCAAGCCTAATCTTAATTCTATGGAGTCTCCATCCTCGAACACATTCTTACGTAGACACTAGTTTCCATCTTCGATAGTAAAACATAGAAAATTGTGTAAGTATTTTTGTTATGTTTATTGATTTGTATTGCATTTTTCTAAGCAAAAAGAAATGTATTCTAATATTGGTTCATCACCACCCCTTTAATTTTTTGCATGCTATCTCCCTTTCCCTTTCCAAGCTCATAGAATGGTATTTGTTGAGGCATATTCACTGTTGAGTTGGAACAACACTTTTTCATCTAGAATAGAAAGGAAGTTGGAAAACTCTAGAGACTCAACCTCATTTGCAAATGTCCAACACCTTGAGTTCTTTTCCATTGTGTCATTGGAATGTTGGACCAAGTCCAACAAGGTGCAATTTTATGTAATAACAATTACCAACGACCTACGCAATGGATGAATATGGGTTTACCGAATGTGACTTTAGAAATTTTGGAAAGTAGTTCAATATATTTGGTAGGAGATTAGTTTCCTTAAAGTTGATGCAAGCATCATCAATAGTTTCGATAACTTTTGCAGTGTCTCTTTTCCATTCTTAAAGTGTATTTTTTTATTATGTGGAATAGTTGTGCCTTTTGGTATTTTCTTGTTATATTGATTGTCAAACGAAAATGTGACACATGTACAAAGATTTAAGCTTTTTTTATCTTGTTTCTATAAAAGAGATTTTTAATCCTTTTTGTAAGATTCTAGAGATTCTATTTTGGGTGGGATATAGTTTAGAGAGGTTACTTATTAGATGATAGAATAAGATCAAGTTCTATAAATGAGAAAGTTTTGTACAACAAAGTTCAGTTAAGATTAAAAAATATGAATAGTGTGTGCTTATTGCAATTGTCTCCATGATGTACACTCAATTAATTTCAAATGAAATGATCAAGGGTCTTTGAATTTGTCTCTTTAAATTTCTTGTAGTGAGTGTTTAATTTTCTACTTCTATTCGAAGAATTGATTAAACATTCTCTAAACAAAATGCTAATAACCCACTAAATTGAGTTAAGTTGCTAGGAAGAAACATTTGCACGATCTAGTTTGACTATGTTTTTGCACGATCTAGTTTGATCTAGTTTGACTATATTACCTTAGTAAGGTGTAAATCTATATTTTACTTCACCAAATTATGTAGAAGAAAATCTAAAATGAAATATCATTTGAATGTGTTTTATAAGTTATTATTTAAATTATATATGTTCAAAACTTTGATAATTTAGCCAATTCTAAGTAGATTTTACACTTTCTTTATTCATTTTATGAGAACATGTTTGTTATGACAATATTATTGTTCATAAATAGTAAAATCTAATGATATCAGTAAGGGGTTACCCCCAAGGCCTTTTAGAACATAAAGTGCAAAGCAAAATTATTTTATTCTCTCTTTTTCATTGGCCACTAATCTAAGAGTCTTGAGAATTCAAATGGTTTATCTATAGAGATAATTAGGAAATTAGTTGGAAAAACATCAAAAGGTTGTTGGATAGAAAGTAGTGTATAAATTATTGATAGATGCACTAAAACATTTTATGCATATAAGCACAAATAAATGTGCCACACCATCACAAGGGAAAGAATATAATAAAACTATTAAAAATCAAGGTTTGCATGTATGAAGGGGTCGAAAAGAATTGAAAAATGATTGAACAAACCCCCTTACAAAATAAGTCAAAAAATGCAAAAAAAGAAGAAAAATAATTAAGGAAATAGGTAAGGTCCATCAAGTGAAGTGCTACACAAAGAGCCAATGAAAATGTTGAGAAAATGTCATGCACATGTGAAAGCATGAACACTTGTGTTAAATCATGAGCACATGTGCTAACCACAATAGAGGCCAAGTGATGTCATGAAACCTACAAAAATGATAGTTAATCCAAACAAAATGGTTTAGAAATTACTAATAGACAACATTAGGGCAAGTGCACAAAGATGGGGGACCAAAAAGGGCTCTTAAGATGTCACTTTTAATCTAGAAATCAACAAAGTCTGAACTTCAATGAGAAATTGAAGATATGCATAATATAAATTTTAAGATGCAACAAAAACAAAAGTTGAAGTGATCTGAATTTACTTTCTAAACTACTAATTTGTTTTTGAAATGGTGGAGATTAAGGGTTTCAAAAAGGGGCACCACATTTATTGGTCTTGTTTTTATCAAAAAAACATAACATAGAACAAAATATGGTGCCCCTAAAATGTTAACATTTTTTTAGAATTTTGCATATCACTCCAATGAGAAAGTAGCTAACACATTGAAGCTTATTGTGAATTTTTTTGGTTACTTTTTTTAATGAATATATGCATTTTTACTAGTTTCTGAAGTGGACACATCCTAAAAAACAAAAATTTAAGTGTGCTCCCCCTAGAAATTCAATAAACGAGTAAAACTCTATGCCTAAAATATGACATGTTGGATTTTGACAAAAAAAAAGACAAACTAACAAAATAAATTAGAGATGAAGACCTTTAACATAATCAAAATTAAAAACTAATTATATGTCTGGATAGCTAAGAGAGAGTTTAATGATTGTATGATGTTTAATTTTTTCATTGAAACACGTGCAAACCTTACAAATAGAGCGAACAAAAATGTAAGAAAATTGGGTATCTTTGCTAAAAAACACGTCTCATGCCTAAGAAGGACATCCAAGCCTTTGTATTGGATGCCCAAGGCAAATCCAAGCCTAAGAATTAGGTTTTCCCAAGGTAGTTACTTTGGAACATTCCAAATTTAAAGAATACAAATTTTACATTTGGCATGCAACATATTTGACACACGCCAAATGTATTGCATTATAAATTTTTCAATCCCTCTCTGTCTCTCTATTCGACATTGCAATTTATATATAAAAAAAATAATATTTAAGTATAATTTAAGTTATATTTTATGTATATATTGGTAGGATTTTTTAGAGTGGTTTTGGATCTGTAGGAATTATAATGTAAATTCTAGTATTTAGAGTATTCTTATAAATTTTAGACTTAGTTAAATTTCAGTAATCAACATGCTCGTATCAACATTCTCTCTCTGGTCTCTCCCTCTCTTTCCCTACATTCCTCCATCTCTTTCCCTACATTCCTCTCTCTCTCTCTCTCTCTCTCTCTCTCTCTCTCTCTCTCTCTCTCTCTCTCTCTCTCTCTCTCTCTCTCTCTCTCTCTCTCTCTCTTCCTAAACCCTTACCTCTCTCTCTTTCCCTCACTCCCTCTTGCACTCAAGCTTTCTCTCTCTCTCTCTCTCTCTCTCTCTCTCTCTCTCTCTCTCTCTCTCTCTCTCAACCATCCCTTTCTCCCTCCCTATATTTCTCTCCCCCACATGGTATCTCCCTCTCTAGTCTCTGCCTCTCTTTGTAACAACCTCTCTCTCTCTCTCAACATATCTCTCTGGTCTCTCCCTCTCTTTCTTAGGTATCTCCCTCTCTTTCTCTCAACTCCTACCTTCCTCCCTCCATATCTCGCACTGCTGCCATTCTACACTCTAGTGAGAAATGATGGTGTTGTCATTTGTGGCAACCTGCCGACAACCTATACGTAGCCACCCGACATTCATCTGGTAAATCACTGGTAGACACCGACACTAGTAGACACTTCATTGACAATGACAACAATGTATACCAGCACCCCAGCCGATAGGAACAAAATTTTTTTTATTATATTTAATTGTAAATATCTTTTGTAAAGCCAACATGTCATATTGTAATAGACTCATATATGTATGAGATCTTGTAAATCATTTACATAAGGAGTATGGATGTAGAAAAGTGATGAGCGAATATTAATGCAAATTTTGTATAAGGTTATGGTTATAGTATGAGCTTAAACCGATACTGAACCTGGCATAGCAGATGTTGAATTCTATCAGTACATTATATTGGATTCTCATAATCCATTTTGTAAGTCAGTTATACTTCCATTTGTAATTGAGCAGTGAGATCAAGGCAGTTGGCCTTCCTACATGTGCAGGCACCACATTGTAAGTAATATCCATTCATTGGCTAGTGAGTGAATATTGTGGATCACAAATCCCACCGAGGTTTTTCCCACACCTATTTTCCTTGTTAAAAATATTGTGTTATGGTGTGCTTTCTATGTTGTCTTCACTGTTCCTATTTATTGCATTAATTCTTGTTTACCGGTACACTATTTTGGAATGAAAAATACTTAACAAGGTTAAATATTTTGTAAACCGGTTAGATATTGATTCAGCCCCCCCCTCTTAGTATCTTTGGGATTGTCATTAATCCTAACAATTGGAATCGGAGCCTAGTCCTCTATTTTCAAAAGTCTAACAGCTTGAGGAAGATTCTGACACTGGTACAGATGGAGAACTTAAGAAAGCAATTAGAAGGAGCTCTTGTGGACTATGATGCAGAGAAGATGAAGAATATCAATCTTGAAGATGATCTGAGTACTACATGTTAGGTCCTAGAGACAACTGAGAGGGGGGGTGAATCAGCTGTCTAATAAATTCAACCAAAATTAACTTAACCAAAACTTAATACTTAATACCGGTAAACCAAACTTTATGCCGATAGACAGTTTTATCAGTTAGTTGCAGTACCTGTAAAGCTTAATGCATGAAATAGAAAGACAACAACATCCACAACACACAACACAAATATTTGTACATGGAAACCCTATAAGGGGAAAAACCATGGTGGGAAGCCTTATCCACAATCAAATGATACTATTGCAGATAGTATGTGTGTACAATATGGATTCTGCACATGTAGAAAGGCCAGTTGCCTAGAGCTCACTACTCAATCACAAAATGAGAGTCACACTAACTACAATTGGATGGTTAAATCCAATGATAATGTACTGCATAAAATAGCATCTTCATATGCTAGATTCAATACTAGTTTAGTTCTGATTGCCTTCACAAAAGCTTCCTTCATCCTTCAAATGATGTCTGCATGTATAACTCTTCTTATTTTTGCGTATACCTTATTACAATTCCTTTTCCCAATTGCATATCAATCTCACAAATGGGATCTTACATTTATACCATAACTTAAGACCAATTGAATAGGGTGGCTCACTAAAAGATATTACAATAAAATCAATTTACAAATAAATCAATATTCGATGCATGATGTCTGCTCAATGTATTTACAATAATAATAAATAATCTCCATAACCTATCGTGCTGATCGAGAATAGATATGCCCATCAGTGTTTATCTTGGACCTATTTGCTGGTAACAACAAATATGCAAACCCGAATAAAAAAATAACCAAATCACCACAACCAAGTGATCGAGTAATGTCTTCGACATAACCAAGTAGTCTCCAAGTCATTCCAAGTGCCAGTGAATAATATAATCTGCCAGTGAACCAAATATCGGTGACTGTGCATAAGTCTCTGACTTGCCGGTGAACATAACTAAAGATCTCCAAGTGTTTATAAGTGTTGACAAGTGATGAAAGGTGTTGACATCAATAACAAAACCATATCAACATATCCAAAATACCCACAATCTTCCCCTTTGGCATTGATGGCATGACAAGATGGAAAAACCATCAAAGTGCCAAAATAGAAATGCCAAAAACCAAAAACCAGCAATCTCCCAAAGAGATCATTAACCCAAAATCAAAATATAGATAGAGAGAGTAATCAGTCTCTCTAACAATCTCTCCCTTGAGGGATAATGTTTTTTTCCATATCAATCTCTCCCCCTTTGACATCAAATGTCAAAGCATTACAAAAACCAGATTAAATACAAAATACCAACTCATTCAATATACCAACTACTCTCCCCCTGAGAAGTAGTTCTCCTCATCAAAGCCAGAATAAAAGATTTCTTTGTTAATTTTGTTGGTTGATGACAAACATCAACTATCTAAGTCTCTATCAATGGGGGTAGGACTCCAAGTTGCTCTTTGAGATATTCAAAAGTCTCCTTAGGCAAAGGCTTTGTAAAAATATTTGCAATCTGCTCTTTAGTATTCACATAAACCAATTTCACTTCTTTTGCTTCAACGTTCTCTTTTAGAAAATTGAATTTGATTGAAACATGTTTAGTTTTAGAGTGAAATGCTGAGTTCTTTGATATATCAATTTTTGCCATATTATCACAGTAAATAGTTATAGGTTCCTTGCATTTTACCTTTATGTCTTTCAACATTTGTTTGATCCATAATACCTATGTACAATTAGTTGTTGCTACAACATATTTTGATTCTGCTATTGATGTCAGCATTACCTTTAGTGTATCCAAGCTTCAAAAGATATTTGTCCAATCTAGCATACCAAGCTCTAGGAGCTTGTTTCAATCCATATAAATCTTTCCTTAACCTACAAACCATGTCTTTGTTATCTGTCAAAATAAAATCCATCAGGTTGTTCAATATAAACTTTTTCTTCAAGATCTCCATTCAGAAATGCACATTTAACATCCATTTGATATACTTTGTAGTTCTTGTGTGCTATGAAAGCCAATCAAAGTCTGACTGCCTCAATTCTAGCTACTGGTGCAAAGGTTTCATTATACTAAATTCCTTCTTTTTGTGAATATCCCTTACACACTAATCTTGCTTTGTTTCTGATTACCTTACCATCTTCATTAAGTTTATTTCTGAAAACTCATTTAGTTCCAATTACATTTTTGTCTTTCGGTCAAGGAACTAATGACCAAGTGTTATTCTTTTCAATTTGTTCCAATTCATCTTCCATAGCTTTAATCCAATATTTATCTTCACATGCCTCATTAATTGATGTAGGTTTGATTTGAAAAATAAGACATACATCTTCATTTTCCAATCTTCCTCTCGTCATAACTCCTTGAAATTTGTTTCCAATAATCTAATCTTCAGAATTATTCAATCTTATATACTGGGGTGTTTTTACTTGTTGTTGTTCTTCAGTAACTATTGAATCTCGAGATGATGTTGGTGTAACTGGATCACCATTTTGTACCGGTGTATTCATAGTAGGTTCATTTGTGATTATCTCTATTGCCGGTTCAGAGTCTGTGTACCTTGAATTTCCTCTAAACTATTCATCAATCTTCACATTTGCACTCTCAACAATTTTTTGCAATCTTTTGTTAAAACATCTACATGCCTTGCTCTTAGATGAATAACCAAGAAATATTCCTTCATCACTTCTAGGATCAAATTTCCCAATATACTCATCTATTCTAATATAGCATTTACTTCAAAATATTCAGAAATATTTAAGAGTAGGAGTATTACCAAACCATAGCTCATGAGGGGTCTTACCGGTTTCACCTTTGATGTGAACTTTGTTGAATGTATCAACCATTGTATTGACCGCTTCTCTCCAGTATATATGAGGTGGATTTTCTTCTGATATCATACTTCTGGTTGCATCCAACATAGTTCTATTTTTCCTTTCCACAACTCCATTCTGTTGGGGTGTCTGGGGTGTAGATAACTGTCTTCTCATCCCATTCACTTCACATAATGTATTAAATTCCGTAGACGTGAATTCACCTCCTCGATCTAATCTCAAACATTTGATTTTCTTGTAGGTTTCATTTTCTACTATCACCTTGAATAGTTTGAATTTCCCAAATACTTCAGATTTCTCCCTAAGAAAAGTAACCCAGCACATTCTAGAATAGTCATCAATGATTATCATAAAATAACTATCTCCTTGTATACTTCTA
Organism: Cryptomeria japonica; assembly: GCF_030272615.1. NCBI lineage: Eukaryota > Viridiplantae > Streptophyta > Pinopsida > Cupressales > Cupressaceae > Cryptomeria > Cryptomeria japonica. The sequence continues at coordinate 628,670,236 of NC_081410.1, read as the reverse complement.
GTTCTTTTTGGACCACATAAATCCATATGAATTAAATCAAGAACATTGTAAGACTTCTTCGGAATACTCTTGAAAGGTGCTCTAACTTGCTTTCCAAATTGACATTCCTTACATACTGGATTGTGAGGTTTAACAATCTTAGGTAAATCTCTTACCGCCTTAGTTGTACTGATTTTCACAATGCAATCAAAATTTACATGACAAGGTCTCTTATGCCATAACCAACTTTCATCAATATGTGCAATCAAACATTCTTTCTCATTGTTGTTCAAATGAAAGATATTACCTCTAGTTTGATTACTGATTGCAATTTCCAAACCAGTTCTATTTAAGATTTTGCATTTACCATTCTTGAATTGTAGCTGAAATCCTTTCTCAACTAATTGACCAACACTCAAAATATTATGCTTCAAACCTTCAACATAGTAAACGTTATCAGTATTGTGCTTACCATCAAAAGATATAGTGCGTTTTCCTTTGATCAAACAAGCTTTATCATCTCCAAATCTTACTAGACCTCCATTGTATTCCTGAAAGGTTAAGAATTTACTCTTATCACCAGGCATGTGATGTGAACACCCTGAATCAATAATCCATTCATCCTTATCATCAACTTTAGCTGCTAAGGCCTACTCTACCAGTTGAATAGTAGGTATCGGTTGATCTTCTGTTATAGGAACAAAAGCCCATCCATTGTATGTCGGATCCTCATCAGAATCATCAGTAACTCCTTCATCAGCATAATAACAAGATTTGTCTCTATTCTTCTTAAACTTGTATTTCTAATAGTCAGGGTTAGACTTATATATTCTTTTAGCTTCTTCTCTTAATCTTGCATGTCTATCAGGACATCTAGAAGCCATATGACCAATCTTATTATAGTTAAAACATTTAAAGGGTGTTTTACCTTCATACTTACTTCCAATTGGACCTTTAGGCATTTTCCTTGAAAATAGTGCTTCAAGTTCTTCAAGTTCTTTATTTTCTCTCCTGCTTTCTTCAAGTTCTCTTGCATAGAAGACTTTCCAATAAAATTTATTCGATGATGATGATGATGTTATCGTTGATGATGATGTCTTGAAAGCTAGATCTATCTTAATAGTAGTAATAGGACCAAATTCCTCATGTTCAAAAGCTGAAATTTTTCCAACCAAAGTGTCTCTAGATACTGATGTATTAGGCATTGTTCTCAATTCATTTATAGCAGTAACTTTTATTTTATATATTTGTGGAAAAGCTCTTAAAACTTTAGAAACAATCTCATTTTCACTTAAGGTTCCTCCACAACATTGTATACCTAAAACAATTTCATTTACTCTTTCCATAAAAGCAGAAATTCTTTCTTCTTCTTCCATTTTTAGATTTTCATACCTGACCCAGAAGCATTCATGTTTTGCAATTTTGAATATGGAATATCCTTCATTCAATATTTCCAGTTTGTCCCAAATAGCTTTAGCAATAAATCTGTCTAATAATACCATGACTTGCTGATCTGATAATATGCTCAAAAGTGTTTCTCTTGCTTTGCAATCATTTTCCTCATCTTTAGCCAAGTTAGGTGGATTAGGTTGACCTTGAGTAGGAGTAGTATAGCCATTCTTTGTAACATCCCATATGTCCTTTCCAATGCAATTCAAATGTGTTTCCATCCTGATCTTCCATATGCCATAGATCCATCAAGTTTCAGATTGTCCTTCCTGAAATAGTTAGAAGACATTGGATCTCCTCAAGTTGTTAAACTTCCACAAAAAGAGGACTAGGCTCTGATAACAATTGTTAGTTCTCGGAGACAACTGAGAGGGGGGTTGAATCAGTTGTCCAATAAATTCAACCAAAATTAACTTAACCAAAACTTAATTCTTAATACCGGTAAACCAAACTTTATGCCAGTGAACAATTTTATCAATTAATTGTAGTACCAGTAAAGTTTAATGCATGAAATAGAAATACAACAACATCCACAAAATATAACACAAATATTTGTACATGGAAACCCTGCAAGGGGAAAAACCATGGTGGGGAGCCTTACCCACAATCAAATGATACTACTGTAGATAGTATGTGTGTACAATATGGATTCTGCACATGAAGAAAGGCCAGCTACCTAGAGCTCATTGCTCAATCACAAAATGAGAGTCACACTGACTACAATTGGATGGTTAAATCAAATGATAATGTACTCCATAAAATAGCATCTTCATATGCTACATTCAGTACCGATTCAGTTCTGATTGTCATAACAAAACCTTCCTTCAACCTTCAAATGATGTCTGCATGTATAACTCTTCTTATTTTTGCATATACCTTATTACAATTCCTTTTCCCAATCGCATATCAATCTCACAAATGAGATCTTACATTTATACCATAACCTAAGACCAATTGAATAGGTTGGCTCACTAAAATATATTACAATAAAATCAATTTACAAATAAATCAATATCTGATGCATGATGTCATCTCAATGTATTTATAATAATAATAAATCATCTCCATAATGTGTCATGCTGATCTGGAATATATATGCCTATTGATGCTTATCCTGGACCTATTTGTTGGTAACAGCAAATATGCAAACCCGAATAAACAAATAACCAAATTGCCAAAACCAAGTGATCGAATAATATCTTTGACATAACCAAGTAGTTTCCAAGTCATTCCAAGTGTTGGTGAACAATATAATCTGTCGGTGAACCAAATACCGGTGACTGTGCATAAGTCTCTGACTTGCCGGTGAATATAACCAAAGATATCCAAGTGTTGATAAGTGTTGACAAGTGATGAAAGGTGTTGACATCAATGACAAAACCATATCAACATATCCAAAATACCAACACTACACATGAATTCATTCAAGGACTTCAGGAGAATCTCACTATTGCTAGAAATAAGAGAAAAAAACTTCATGACAAGATGCAAAGTGATGATGATGAAAAGGAAACTCTTAATGAGCTTGTAAACAAGATGAGGCAAGAAAACATGACTTTGAGGAATGAAATGCAAGACATGACTATGAGATTTTGTAAAGACATTGAAGACAGAAAGAAGAATGAAGATGACTTGACTAGGAGACTCAATGATGCTGGAAATGAAAAGCTAAGACTCGGTCATGAAAATGATATGTTGAAGATAGATTTGATTCACATGGAACATGATAAAACTGAACTTAAGAGACAAAAGGGAATTTTGGAAAATGAGTTGGATACTGCGAATCAACATAAAGAGAAATTCAAGAAAAGTTTAGAAGAACTTGATGATATGCTAAAAAGTCAGAAACCTAATGGAGACACTAATGGACCTGGATTTGAAGTTGGAGAAAGTTCCAGTACTGCAAACAATCATGATCATAGTAAACCGGTAAGACAACCTAATGCTTACAAATTTAATGGGAAATGTTTTAACTATAACAAGTATGGTCATAGAGAAAATTAGTGTAGATCTAGAAACAATCAGAACATTAATGCACCCACTAGTCAATGTTCCAAATGCAACAAAATTTGTCACAATTCAGAAAACTGCAGAATGAATGTAAGATGTTATGTTTGTGGAAGATTTGGGCACTTATCTAATCAATGCAGAACACAAACCGGCATTGGATATGGAAAGGCTATTTAGAAAAATAATGTGACTTGTTATGCTTGTAACAAGATTGGACATATTGAAAAAAATTGTAGAAGAAAGACTTCACCAACAAATAATAAAGGACCCAGTTTGAAAGGCAAAGAAAAGGTTGATGATGTAAAGAAAGAATTTTCAAGACAGATCATAATGTTAATGAGACTATTCCTTCACCTATAGAACAAAGTATTACTCCACCAAGAGATTATTCATCCAACTGAGAAGTAATCCTTTGGGGGTATTGCAGCAAGTTGAAAATCATGCAAGTTTACCCTCGGTAGATGCTGAGAAGATAGATTTCTTCTCTACCAGAAAATGTGTTAAGTTTCACTTAACTAGCGAGAATTTAATGCGGTTGTTGAAAGAAAAGACATTATAAATCATTGGTTTTCTCTCTTTTTCAATTCATTGAGCATTCAAACTTTCAGAGAGCATGAAATCCGAGTGAAGGCATCCAAGGAGAAGAAGTGAAGTGATTTCTTTCAAGCACTCAACCATTATCAAGCAGCTCAAGGTATTTTTAAATGGCTTCCTCCTCTACTCTGGAATTTATTGCAAACCCTACTATTGTGGAAGTTGTGAAATGCCCTAGGCCTATGTTTAAGATTATCCCCGAAATAGCCAAGCAAGATGATTCTATTGGCACTTTTTCAAAAATTCCAAAAGGAGTTGCTTATGCTGAAGACCCTAGAATCTATATTCATTGTGTTGGTATTTTGGTATGGTTTTGTCATTGATGTCAACACCTACTAAAACTCTAGCACTCTGGAGAATCCAACTACATTCACCAGGAAGCAAGTGACTATTGCACAGTCACGGGTATATGGTACACCGGCAGGATGTAATGATCACCGACACTTGGAATGGCATGGAAGACACTTGGTAATATTGAAGACATCATGTGGACATCTTGTCTTGAAGAATTGGTTATTGACATATTCATATTTGCATATTTTCCTGTTACGAGCAAATAGGTCTAGGGTTACACCGGTGGGTTTATCTTTTCCAGATCAACATGGCACGCTATGGAGATGATTAATTATTGTTGTAAATGCACTAAGACAACATGTTCAATAAATTATTGCATCAGAAATTGTATTGTTTGTAAAATGATTTTATTGTAATATCTTGTAGAGCTAACCTACTAAAATTGGTCTTAGGTTATGGTATAAGTGTAAGGTCTTAATTGTAAGATCGAATGTGGAATGCGAAGAAGGTTTTTGAGAAGGTATATGCGAGATTAATTAGAGCTATACATGTAGACATCATTTGAAGGTGAAGCTAGGTTTTTGTGAAAGCATATCAGCATTACACCGGTACTAAATCCAGCATATGAAGATGCTAATTTTAGTAGTACATTCTTATTGGATTTAACCATCCAATTGTAGTCAATGTGACTCCCATTTGTGTTTGAGCAGTGAGCTCTAGGCGCTTGGCCTTTCTGCATGTGCAGACCCCATTTATGTACACTTACTATCTGCAGTAGTATCATCTGATTGTGGGTAAGGTTTCCCACTGTGGTTTTTCCCCTTATAGGGTTTCCACATACAAATATTGGTGTTATGTGTTGTGGATGACTTTGTCTTTTATTTTCATGCATTAATCTCTACTGGTATTGCATTTATCTGTTAATCTGTCCATTGGTATATCAAACTGTTTCACCGGTACTAAGTAGTAAATTGTTTACGTTGTTTTTGGTTTAAAATTGTCAGACAACTGATTCACCCCCTCCTCTCAATTGTCCCTGGGACCTAACAATTGGTATCAGAGCCAAGTCCTCTTTTGCAGAAGTTTAACAACTTGAGGAGATCCAATGTCTACTAACTATTTCAGGAATGACAGTCCTAAACTTGATGGAACCAACTATGGGATATGGAAGATCAGAATGGAGACACATCTGAATTGCATTGGGAAGGATATCTGGGATGTTACAAAGAATGGCTATACTACTACCACTACCACTCAGCCTAATCCACCTAACTTGACTAAAGATGAAGAAAATGATTGCAAAGCAAGAGAAGCACTTTTGAGCACATTAATAGATCAGCAAATCATGGGATTATTAGATAGATCAACTGCTAAAGCTATTTGGGATCATTTGGAAACACTGAATGAAGGAGATTCCATAGTCAAAATTGCAAAACTTGAAAGCTTCCAGGTCAGGTATGAAAATCTGAAAATGGAAGAAGATGAAAGGATTTCTGCTTTTATGGAAATAGTAAATGAAATTGTTTTGGGTATTAAATGTTGTGGAGGAACCTTAAGTGAAGATGAAATTGTTTCAAAAGTTTTAAGAGGATTCCCACTAGCATACAAAATGAAGGTTACTGCTATAAATGAATTAAGAACAATGCCTAATACATCAGTAACTAGGGATAGATTGATTGGAAAACTTTCATCCTTTGAAATTGAGGAATTTGGTCATGTTGCTACTATAAAGATAGATTTAGCTTTCAAAGCATCAACATCATTTGCATCATCATTTGATAAATCTGATTGGAAAGCCTTTTATGCAAGAGAGCTTGAGGAAAGTAGGAAAGAACTTGAAGAACTTGAGGAACTTGAAGCACTATTTGCAAGAAAAATGCCTAAAGGTCCAGTTGGAAGTAAGTATGAAGGTAAAGCACCCTTTAAATGTTTTAAATACAATAAGATTGGTCATATGGCTTCAAGATGCCCTGATAGACATGCTAGACTAAGAGAAGAAGCTAGAAGGACATACAAGCCTAATCCTGAATATCAAAGATACAAATTTAAAAAGAATAAGGACAAATCTTGTTATGTTGCTGATGAAGGAGTGACTGATGATTCTGATGAAGATCCGACAGACAATGGATGGGTTTTTGTTGCTATAAAAAAAGATCAACTGGCACCTGCAATGCAATCGGTAGAACAGGCCTCAACAGCTAAAATTGAAGCAAAGGATGAATAGATCATTGATTCTAGATGCTCACATCATATAACTGGAGACAAAGGTAAATTCTTGAACTTTCAAGAATATAATTGTGGTTTAGTAAGATTTGGAGATGACAAAGCTTATCAGATCAAAGGTAAGGGTTCAATATCTCTTGATGGTAAGAATAACACTGACAATGTCTACTATGTAGAAGGTTTAAAGCATAATCTTTTGAGTGTTGGTCAATTAGTTGAGAAAGGATTTCAGTTACAATTTAAGAATGGAAAATGCAAAATCATGAACAAAACTGGTTTAGAAATTGCCACTTGTAATCAGACTAGAGGTAATATCTTTCATTTGAATAATAGTGAGAAGACATGCTTGATTGCACATATTGATGAAAGTTGGCTATGGCATAAGAGACTCTATCATGTAAACTTTGATTGCATGGTAAAAATAAGTAGTACTAAGGCAGTTAGAGATTTACCTAAAATTGTCAAACCTCACAATACAATATGTAAGGAATGTCAATTTGAAAAACAAGCTAGAGCTAGTTTCAAAAGTATTCCAGAAAAATCCAATAATGCTCTTGATTTAATTCATACTGATTTATGTGGTCCAACTAGAACTAAAATCTTACAAGGTGATAGATATTTCATGCTAATCATTGATGACTATTCTAGAATGTGTTGGGTTACTTTTCTCAGAGAAAAATCAGAAGCACTTGGAAAGTTCAAACTGTTCAAAGCAATGGTTGAAAATGAAACCAGTAAGAAAATCAAATGTTTGAGATCAGATCAAGGAGGTGAATTTACATCTAGTGAATTTTATACATTCTATGAAGTAAATGGAATTAGAAGACAACTATCAGCACCTCGGACACCTCAGCAAAATGGAGTTGTTGAAAGGAAAAACAGAACCATCTTGGATGTAGCGAGAAGTATGTTATCAGAAGCAAATCTACCACATGTATATTGGAGAGAAGCAGTAAGTATAGTGGTCTATACATTCAACAAAGTTCAAATCAAAGGTGAAACTGGTAAGACCCCTCATGAACTATGGTTTGGTATTACTCCTACTCTTAGATATTTCAGAATATTTGGAAGCAAATGTTACATTAGAAGAGATGAGTATATTGGGAAATTTGATCTTAGAAGTGATGAAGGAATATGTCTTGGTTATTCATCTAAGAGAAAAGCATATAGATGTTTTAACAAAAGAATGCAGAAAATTGTTGAGAGTACAAATGTAAAGATTGATGAACAATTCAGAGGAACTTCAAGGTATATAGATTCTAAACTGGTAATAGAAATTCCAACAAATGAATCTACACTAAATCCACCAATACAGAGTGAAGATCCAGTTACACTGGTATCATCTGAAAATTCCACTATGACTAAGGAACAACAACAAACAAAGATACCCCGATATGTAAGATTGAATCATTCTGAAGATCAGATAATTGGAAACAAATACAAAGGAGTTATGACAAGAGGAAGATTGGCAAATGAAGAGGTATGTCTTATTTCTCAAATTGAACCATCATCAATTAATGAGGCATGTGAAGATAAATATTGGACTAAAGCTATGGAAGAAGAATTAGAGAAATTTGAGAAAAATAACACCTGGACATTAGTTCCCCAACCTAAAGATAAAAGTGTAATTGGAACAAAATGGGTATTCAGAAATAAACTTAATGAATATGGTAAGGTTATCAGAAATAAAGCAAGACTAGTGTGTAAGGGATATTCTCAAAAGGAAGGAGTTGACTATAATAAAACCTTTGCACCGGTATCTAAAATTGAGGTAGTTAGATTGTTTTTGGCCTTTTCAGCACATAAGAACTACAAAGTATATCAAATGGATATTAAATGTGCATTTTTGAATGGAGATCTTAAGGAGGAAGTTTACATTGAACAACCTGATGGATTTTCTTTAACAGATGACAAAGATATGGTCTGTAGGTTAAAGAAAACTTTGTATGGATTGAAGCAAGCTCCAAGAGCTTGGTATGCAAGATTGGATAAGTATCTTTTGAAAATTGGTTTTTCTAAAGGTAATGCTGACAGTAACTTATACTATAAAGTAACTAATGATGACATATTGGCTATTGAAGTTTTTGTTGATGATATAGTATTTGGAGGAGAAGATGGATTGTGTAAAGACTTTTCTATCAAAATGCAACAAGAATTTAAAATGTCTATGATTGGTGAAATAAGATTCTTTTTAGGATTGCAGATTTCACAGACTAACAAAGGTATATTCTTGAGTCAATCAAAATACTTAAAAGAGTTACTTAAGAAATTTGGAATGGAGAACTCTAAACCGGTAAGCACACCTATGACTACAAATGACAAACTATCTTTAAGAGATGAATCTACACCTATTAATCCAACAAGGTACAAATCTATGATAGGCGGTTTACTGTATTTAGCACAAACAAGACTTGATATTATGAATGCAGTATGTATTGTTTCAAGATTTCAGAGCAATCCTAGACAAAACCATGAATCAGCAGTAAAAAGGATTTTTTGGTACTTAGAAGGCACTACAAATCTTGGATTATGGTATCCTAGAGATGAAAACTTTGAGCTATGTGCATACACAGATGCAAATTGGGCAGGAGATGTGGATGATAGAAAAAACACCACCGGCAGAGCATTCTTTCTTGGAAATAGATTAGTTTCTTGGTTGAGTAAGAAACAGAGTTGTACATCTTTATCAACAGCAGAATCAAAATATGTTGCAGCAGCAACTAACTGTACACGGGTACTTTGGCTTAAACAAATGTTGAAATATTTAAAGGTAAAATGCAACGAACCTATAACTATCTATTGTGATAACACAGTGGCAATTGACATATCTAAGAATCCGGTACTACATTCTAAAACAAAACATGTTTCTATCATACTGAATTTTCTAAGGGAAAATGTTGAAGCAAAAGAAATAAAACTGGTTTATGTGAATACTAAAGAACAACTTGTAGATATTTTTACAAAACCTTTGCCTAAGGAGACTTTTGAATATCTTAGAGAATAGCTTGGGATCATACCCCCACCGGTAGATACTTAGAAAGTTGATGTCTGTCATCAACCGGCAGAATTAACAGAGATATATTTTTAACTTCGTCTTTGATGAGGAAAATACTTCTCAAGGGGAGTAGTTGGCATATTATAATTGGTTGGTATTTTGTATATGTATCTAACAATTGGTATTTTGTTGTAACTTTGGCATTTGATGTCAAAGGGGGAGAGATGTCTATGGAAAAACAAAAACACATTATCTTTTGGGAAGAGATTGGTATAGAAAAACATAAGGAAACTCATGTTACTCTCAGGGGGAGAGATTGTTACTTTAGGGAGATTGTTGGTTTTTATACTTGGCATTTCTGTTTTGGCACTTTGATGGTTTTTCCATCTTGTGTTGCCATCAATGCCAAAGGGGGAGATTGTTGGTATTTTGGTATGGTTTTGTCATTGATGTCAACACCTACTAAAACTCTAGCACTTTGGAGAATCCAGCTACATTCACCAGGAAGCAAGTGACTATTGCACAGTCACCGGTATATGATACACCGACAGGATATAATGATCACCGAAACCTAGAATGGCATGGAAGACACTTGGTAATATTGAAGACATCGTGTGGACATCTTGTCTTGAAGAATTGGTTATTGACATATTCATATTTGCATATTTACCTGTTACCAGCAAATAGGTACAAGGTTACACCGACAGGTTTATCTTTTCCAGATCAGCATGGTATGCTATGGAGATGATTAATTATTGTTGTAAATGCATTAAACCAACATGTTTAATTGGTTATTGCATCAGATATTGTATTGTTTGTAAAATGATTTTATTGTAATATCTTGTAGAGCTAGCCTACTAAAATTGGTCTTAGGCTATGGTATAAGTGTAAGGTCTTAATTGTAAGATCGAATGTGGAATGCGAAGAAGGTTTTTGTGAAGGTATATGCGAGATTAAGCAGAGCTATACACGTAGACATCATTTGAAGGTGAAGCTAGGTTTTTGTGAAAGCATATCAGTATTAATCTAGTACTGAATCCAACATATGAAGATGCTAATTTTAGCAATACATTCTTATTGGATTCAACCATCCAATTGTAGTCAGTGTGAATCCAATTTGCGTTTGAGCAATGAGCTCTAGGCGCTTGGCCTTTCTGTATGTGTAGACCCCATTTATGTACACTTACTATCTGCAATAGTATCATCTGATTGTGGGTAAGGTTTCCCACCGTGGTTTTTCCCCTTACAGGGTTTCCACGTACAAATATTGGTGTTATGTATTGTGGATGACTTTGTCTTTTATTTTCATGCATTAATCTCTACCAGTATTGCATTCATTTGTTAATCTGTCCAATGGTATATCAGACTGTTTCACCGATACTAAGCAATAAATTGTTTAAGTTGTTTTTGGTTTAAAATTATCAAACAACTGATTCACCCCCCCCACCTCTCAGTTGTCCCCAGGACCTAACACATTGCAATATTGAGGAATTAGGTTCTGAGGAAATATTGAAAATGTTTAAAACTATTATCTGTGAGAAAAATGGAAATGTAAAACCCAAGCACAAGGTAATTGAAACTTTAGCTTTTGTGGAAATCTTGGACATCCCTAATTTTCCTAAGGAGGTAGTAAGAATTGTCCTTAGTAGAGTTCATGGAGAATTTCTTTGGCTAGATTCAGTTTGCAAAATCACTAAAGAAGCAATTAGGGCAGTGACAGGTTTACCCTCCACCAGTAGCAGGCTAGATAAGACTAAGAAGGTTCCCAATAACACTATCGTGACATTAATAGGAGAAACATATGACAATAGATCCCTAAGAGTAAATGATATCAAAGATGAGAATGTTAGATTCATAAGCATGATCCTAGGTTATAAGACCACACATGCAAACCGACTTAACTCAGTTTCCAGTCTTTACATTAAAAGTGCTTATGATATGATGAATAATGATAAGAAAGGAACTTTTCGTTTTGGCAATCCTTTGGTATGTCTTATGTTATATTTCACAAAAGAAGTTCCCAGTATTGGAAAGAAAGATTTTGGATATGATATACTGGTAGGCAAAAAATTGCTAGAAATCTTCACTGGTATGGGCACAAACAAAGAAAACAATATAACAGAGTATTTCAAAACCTTCAAAGAAAAAATGAAAACAAGGGAGAGACTACCACAGAGTATAGTGGATAAGTACAAATGTTTTGTAATAAAAAAGGATGAAATATGGATAGAGGTAGTTCTTCCTAGAACTGTATGGGTAACTAAAATGGGGTATGAGGCAGATGTAAATATTATTGAAACTTATGCTAAAGCCTTGTTAGAGGCACCTAGAGAACTAGAGGAAAAAGTTTTTGGAAATGTAGAAACAATAGAAATTTATGTACAAACATTGAATCAGAGAAAGAGAAGAGAAAAGTACATAAGAAGTGCATCTAAACAAGTTAAGGAAATAAAAGAAAATGCCATGAACCTAACCAGAATAAAGGAAAGTGACCTAGAAGGTTTACAACTAGAGGCACACATCTCATGAGTTGGTACATCATCTGACAGTGAGATACCTATCGAGTTTAAAAGAGTTGATAGGAAGAGAAAACCTTCATCGGTACCCTCTCCCCCACCCAAGAAAACAAGAACACCAAGGAAGAAGCAAAAGGAAGTGATACCACCAGCAAAGAAGTTGACATCAAAGAAGAAAAAGAAAAAATAGGTTATATAACCATTGGAAAACTTACTAAGTGAGATAATTGATGATGGTAACTTAGATAATGTTAGCAAGTTGTATAATACATTCACTAATGCAGAAAAGGAAAGTATTGAGAATAGCATAATTCTACATCTTGACATATACAAGAAAGTGTTAATAGAAGTTGTAGATGATTCTCCTAATGAATTGTACAAGAGGTTAGATAAAAAAAGGATTGTAGTCATGGAGCTTGACAAGAAACTTAAGATTGAAAAACTCCTAGCTATACATCTGATCAACTCTGTAGAAGAAATTGATGAATTAATTAGTAAAGCTAATAGAACAATTTTTGCAAGTGGACACTAGCATGTGAGCCTAATGGCTGGTAGAGTCAATGAAATTGCAGAAGAAATAGCAAACAAGTGGGATATCTTCTTTGTAGAGAAAGAAAAATAGGAAGAGTTGAAAAGACCAAAGAAAAATTTCAAAGTTTATCAAAAGGATAGAGACAAGGAGAAAGGTAAGGTAGGTGGAATACCAAATATAAAAGTAACTAACAACCTACCACCACCTTTAGTTACTCCACCAATACATACTGATAACACATCAGCTACTAAGAATGTGGAAACAACACATGAGGACACTAACCCTGAGTCAGAAATGTTGTTCACTATGAACATTGATACTCAGGAAGTGAACATTGTAGTGGATAAGGATAACATAGAGGTAAAGAAAGATATTGCTACTGAGCAACCGGAAAAACATATTGACGTTGAAATACAAACAGGGAAAGTAGAGAAAGAAAAGCATTCAGTGGAACCCTTGGACAGTGGAATGGTTACTGGCAATATTGATGCAAGCACAAAGAAACCTACAAAGACAGTAATAGAGATACTGATAGCAAATAGTGCAGACAAACCAACTGAGAAACACGCTGATTCACATGTACACATTGAGGTAGTGCAACCGACAATAACTAAGAAACCAAAACCATTGCTAGTAGAAATGCAAACACAAACTGATCCACCATACGTCAATACAAGAAAATTGGTTACTCCCACTGGAAGCACTGAGATTGTAAAGGTAGTTGGTCAGACATCTGGTACTTCACTAACCGAATTTAGACCTACTAATGTGACTAGAGTACTTCTGGACTCAATAAAGAAAATAATAGATTGTAATTCATTGGCCTATAATGAAATTGATGAAACTATTCCTATTCTTAAGATGATTGCACCAAAATGCAATTTAGAGCAAGTAAAGGATTCTTTAAGTCAATTAGACACATTGTCAAAATATATTGTTGGTAATATACTATCAGTTGATCAAATTAATGAGGAAACACTCAAGGAGAAAATGGAAAAGGAAAAAGGAAAATTATTTGAGGAAACAATAAACAAGTGCATGGAACACATCAATACACTTTTATCGGCACTGAATACAACAATTTTAGAGTATAAGGAAGTGTACAAAGATACTTTCAAGACAAATCTATTAACAATGGATATTGATAAGGAAATAAGAAAAGTTCAAAAGGAGATAAATGATATAGCTAATAATATCATTGGTTCATCTAAACCTATATCAATTATTGAGTAGGAGATAGCGGGATTTGAGGAGAAGATGGAGAACCTAGAGAAAGAGAAAGAAAGGATCAAGGCAAAAGCTAGAGAGCTTAAGCATAAACTCAGTCCTAAATTAGACAACCTTATCTCTCTGAGGAAAGAGATCTTTGAGGCATTAATTCAAGGGTAAAAGTAACTGAAGGAACATATGCATCATCTCACTGGTACAATCCCGAGAACTGAAGAAACTATGAAGGACAGTAATAGATTTATATTGAGCTTAAACTTGGTCTGAGCAGATATATCCTAGATTGTAACCAACTGGTTACAAAGTTCAAGTTGAAATTTTGCACTAATTTGACAATTTTTGACAACCTTTATCATTGATGTCAAATGGGGAGTAGTGGACAGAGAAAAATGGTTAATCAGAGGAGATCATCTGCTTAGGGGGAGCACACATTTTTGGTAACTTTTTGGACTTCATTTTTGGAAACAGATTTTTGGATTTTTCTCATGAGTGTTGCCATCAATGCCAAAGGGGGAAATTGTTGGCATTCTACACTCTAGTGAGAAATGATGGTGTTTTCATCGATGGCAACTTACAGGTAGCCACCCGACATTCATCTAGTAAATCACCGACAGACACCGACGAACACTTCACCGACAACAACAACAATGTAAAGAGCCGACAGGAAAAACCTTTATTTATTATATTTAATTGTAAATATCTTTTGTAAAGCCGACATGGCATATTGTAATAGACTCATATATGTATGAGATCTTGTAAATCATTTACATAAGGAGTATGGATGTAGAAAAGTGATGAGTGAATATTAAAGCAGATTTTGTATAAGGTTATGGTTATAGTATGAGCTTAACTTGGTACTGAACCTGGCATAGAAGATGTTGAATTGTAGTAGTATATTATATTGGATTCTCATAATCGATTTTGTAAGTAGTGAGACTTCCATTTGTAATTGAGAAGTGATCTCTAGCCAATTGGCCTTCCTGCATGTGCAGGCACCACAATGTAAGTAATATCCATTCATTGGTCAGTGAGTGAATATTGTGGGTCACAAATCCCACCGAGGTTTTTCCCACATCAAGTTTCCTCATTAAAAATCTTATGTTATGGTGTGATTTCTATGTTGTCTTTACTATTCCTATTTACTACATTAATTCTTGTTTACCAGTACACTATTTTGGAATGCAAAATACTTAATAAGGTTAAATATTCTATAAATTGGTTAGATACTGATTCACCCCCCCCCCTCTCAGTATCTTTGGGACTTTCATTAATCCTAACACTCACTTTGGATCTATCTCTCTACCTCAACCCCTCCCTTCCTCCCTCTCTCTAGTCTGTCACTCTCTTTCCATCCCTTCCTCCCTTTCTCTCAAGCTCTTGAATCTCTAGTCTCTTTGTCTCTTTCCATCCCTTCCTCTCTCTCAATCCATATATCTTTCTCTCTCTCTCTTCCCCCCTCTCTCTCAACCCCTTCATAGAGAGAGGGAGAGACATGAGAGATAAAGAGAGTGCCCAAAATATAGAGAGGAAGGTGGGGAAAGAGAAAAACCTAAGAGAGAGATAGAGGGATGGAGAAATGTAGGGTTGAAGAAAAGAGGGATAAAACTAAGAGAGAGTGAGAGAGAGAGATCCCAAGTGAAAGAAAGGGAGGGAGGAAGGGAAGGGTTGAGAGAGAGAGAGGTTGAGGGAAAGAGAGAAAAAGAACACAAAGAGAGCTCATGTGAGAGTAAGGGAGGGAGGAAGAGAGGAGTTGAGAGAGGGAGGAAGGGAGGGGTTGAGGAAGGGAGAGAGAGCCTAAGTGAGAGAGAGATAGGTCTCTCTCAAGCCTCTCACTCTCTTTTCCTCAACCCCTCTCTCTCTCTCTCTCTCAACCCATCCCTTACTCCCTCTATCTCTCCCACTTTCTCTCTTTGGTCTCTCCCTCTCTTTCCATCAACACCCCCCTCTTTCTCTCTCTTGGGTCTCTCCCTCCCTTTCCCTCAACCCCTCCCTTCCCCCATCAACTCATCCCTCCCCACTCTCTCTCTCAAGTATATCCCTCTCTTTACCTCCATATCTCTCACTTGGGATCTCCTTGTCTAGAGGTGAGAGACCTAGATCCTAGGGAGAGAGGGGTCAAATATATAGGTGAGAGAGATAGAAAGGAATAGAGATGGGTAATGAGATGGGGAGGGGGAGGAAGAGAGAGGTATATATAGAGGTAGAGACAAACATGTGGATGAGGAGAGAGAAAGCGATAAGGAAGAGAGAGGAAGGGAAGCATGAATATAGATGGGATAAGGAGATAAGACAAGGTAGAGAAGGAGAGATGGTGGGAGAGAGAGAGAGACTGAAACCACTCTCAAACATCCTGCCAATATATGCATAAAATATAATAACATTTAAATATAAGAAAGAAAAATTACATATTGAAATGCCTTATACTGAAATTTTATATTTCATGTATATATTCTTGTTGGGAGAGAGAGAGTGAAAGAGAAAGACAAATTACACTTTTTAAAATGGAAATGCACTTTTCAAAAAGCATTTCTATTTGGCTAGCGCCAAATTCGGCGCTTGCCTTATTTGGTGCATGCCAAATGGAATCAATGTAACCATACCTCAAGTTCGGTACACCAAATCTATTTGGTGTGTGTCAAATGCCTACTTTTGGGCAAAAAAAAATTGACATGTTTTTGGTCCCCCATCTTGGTACACACTTACCCAATAATGGACTAAAATACCCTATAAATAGGTTAGAGAAACAAAAAAAATAGGTTAGGGCCATTAGGAAAAGAGATACATAAAGAGCTGAAAATGCTCTATAAGATGTCACACACATGCTAAATCATGAAAATATGTGCTCACCCATGAAGTCATGAAAAAAAAACCTAAAATAAAATAATAAAAATTTATTAAAAGGATGTGGGTCTCACTAATCTGACTAGAAAAATTGACAAGAAAAAATTGGATTAAAAAAAAAAGAAACTATGAAATTCAATCCTGTGTTCTATGTCCAATTTCTATTTTGGGTTGAGCTAAGACATTGAGGATTAACAAATTAAAGAAACTAACGTCCCTTACTCAAAACCATTTTGTTTCGCAATATGTTGACATGCTCAAGATGATTTTTTGAGGGAATATTTGAATGTAGATACTTAAGTAATTGACATCAATGGATGAGATTGATTGCAAAAAATTGAACCATGAGAAGCCTCCCAATGGAACCTTGTAATTGTTGCTAAAAAGGATTTAAATGATTGGATTTATTTAGATGGTAGAAATATTCTTGGGATAAAATGAATTGTGAGTATCAAAAGTCATTTTTGGAAGTCTAAAAAGTCTTTTCTAGAGACATGTGAAGGTCTAAGATTTCTATTAAATTAATAAATTGACATGGATTTTATGATAAGAATTTATGGACATATACCAATCACGAGGCCCTATAAATGCATGATATGTGAAAGTTTTACTTGGATTAAGAATGCTTAAAAGAATGTGTCGGTGCCTCTATTAAGGAGAATAAAGATTTCAAATGCCACTAAGAATTTGAAGAAGGAACCATTGGAAAATAAGGAATGGGCCAACAATAACCTAGATTGGGTTTGTAATAGCAGAAAGGGGTGTTGAGAAACCAATGCCAATATTTCCATAAAGGCCTAGTAGAATGAATGTCAAGATTCTATAGCATATTTAAAGGTAGAGCCGACACCACAAAATCAAATGTCTGTCGATTTTGTCGGTTGAGACAAAACTGGGTTTGTAAGTCCTCCCAAGTGTGAAAATTCATAGTAGCATGAGAAAAAAGGTCCCATAGAGTGCAAATGCTATGCTTATGAAAGTTTAGTGCATGAAATCCAAGGACACATGCTAAGGGAAGTCCCTGAATCTGTATGAGTAGTGACCACCAAATATTATGCTGGTTTAAAGAGAGGCCATCCCAAAAACTAGCCCCATCCCAAGAAAGCCACAGATTGACAACCTCCCAAGCCCACTAGATTCTTTTGGCAACAAAAGTCCATTGGGTTTGAACAACATCTTTCATCACTAGAAGAGTATAAAAACAAATCCCCTTCTAGGAAGGCCTATTAACAAAATGCCCAAAAGAAATGCAGTGTCTGAGTAGACTCTCCAAACCTCATTACTAGATAGAGATCTAATAAGCCATTTAAAACACAAGGCAAGACCTTTTTTCTGTGTTGAAAGTAGACCCAGTCCTCCAGAGTCCCTAGGAGGCCCACAATAAGTCACCTAAAATCTTTTCAAGCTTGTTGTGAGAAGATTTAGAGGGGGCCCAACAAGAAGAATAATAGACATGAGTAGCAGCAAGAACCCTAAAGAAAATCTGAAATTTTCTAGCCAAAGAAAGAGGCTTGGTGATCTAGTAAGCATGTATTTTCTCAATTTTAGCCAACACAACATTCTAGAGATGACAAAAGAACCTTAGAATGCAAAGAGAATGCCCATAAATCTATAAACCTAAATATTTCTCCATACTAAATCCACTTCCACCCGTACTGATGAATCCAAGGCATAGGAGGAAGAAAACATTAGCGATAACACTAGGTCTTGTATCATTGAATTGCTGACCCAAAAGCCAAACAAAAAGTGTCAAGACACTAGAGAGTAGTGCCTAAATTTAATCTTCTTACTTGATCAAAGTGAGAAAGGAATCATTTTCAAAGTGGTCATTGACAGGTTGAGAAGGTGGCCTAGGCAGCTAAATTCCTCTAACACGACTGGCCAAGATATTAGATGCCAACAAATATCCAAAACCTTCGTCAATGAGAAAATAAAGAGAAGGACCTAGAGGACAACCCTAGCATATGGATGTAAATAAACCAAAAGCATTAGATTGCAACCTATTAATATTGATCCAAGCATAAGCATCCCCAAAAAGCATATGCATGGATTGAATGAAACGAGGCTCAAACCCTAAAGCATGGAGCATCACTAAGATAAAGTGCCACTCGATGTGATCATAAGCCTTAGTAAAATCAATTTTAACAAAAACAACATTCTTCTTGGAACGCTTGACAAATTTCATGCCTTCCGAGATGACAATAATATTGCATTAATATTATCCAAGATGAATCTAGACTTGATAAACCTAGCCTATTTTGGACGCACAATCTATGGAAGAAGATGTCTAATCTTGAGAGTGAGAGTGTTGGCAATGACCTTGTAAGAAACATTGAGTAAAGTAAAGGGCTGCCAATTATAGATATCTTTAGGATCCCTAAACTTAGGCATTAATTTAATATTTCCTTTGTTAATAAGCTGACCCAATGACTGAGATTGAAAGGCTTTGAGATAAACCTTATGTAGGTGAGAGCCAACATATGGCCAAAGAGCCCTATAAAACTCACAATGGAAGCCATCAAACTAGAAAACCGGCATAAGAAATACAAAGGAGATTTTGAGCAGAAGAGAAAGTATAGAAAAGATCAATTCAGTTCAGCATGATGATATTTTTTAGTGTTTCCATTAATGCCAAAGGTGGATAATGTTTGCATACTGGTATAACTAATAATGTGAATAGATATTAGCATAACTGTTGATGATATTGATGAACTCGTATAAGTAATGTTAATTATGATATAGTTGAGATGTTGTTTGATGACTTGATGATCAGTTTGTGTTGTCATTGATGGCACCTATGGTTACATTGTTCTATCATGTTATCTAAGTTATCTATGATTGACTAGAAAGCTATGGAATGGATTTGGTAGTTAACTAACAAATAGGACTTTAACTGGTAAATGTAAAACTGTTTTATTCTTAAGTAATTCGATCTAGAAATTGTTGAATAATTTAGTGTTGCGGTTTGGAAGATGTGTGTGTAACATTGTAACGAGGTTATGACCAGAACTGCATCATGTTTTGGCTACTAGAAGTCATGCTTGTGATTGACTGATGTATTTTTTGTAGGGTTTTAGTAGGGTTTAAGAACCGGTATTCAAATCTTATAACCGGATGATTTTGAGTTTGATGGTGTTGTACATTATGTTTGTAAGATGGTGATGGCATGGCTGAATCCGGGTGAAGTGTTAAAATGTTATTTTGGCACGATTAAATATGAAATCTCTTGGGAAATAGAGAAGAACATAGAAGAATGTTTTAAGGGCTTGATTTCTTATCAGATCGAAGTATGGTGATGATTAATGGTCATTCAATGGCTATAATTGATTTGTAATTTGTTGTAATGATCCATATGATGATCTGTAATGATTTATTAAGATATGTGATGATCTATGACGTAAATCTTAGTATGAGGTTAGGGTTTTGTAATCAACTAAGTTGTGTTGAACCAGTGTGTGTGTTTGCAAGAAAGAAGTAGATTGGAGTAGAAAATGATCTGTACAAGGAAGAAGAGAGTGTTATTTTCAAATCATGCATCTCTTGTTCCGTTACAGTTGCAACAAACTTAAAATCCCTTAACCGGGTAGGTCCTAACAGGCTTGATTGTATAAATCCCTTCACCAGGTGACTCATTAGCTTGGGTTCTAAATCGTTTCACAAGGTTACTCCTAATAGAGTAAAGCTCCTAATATAGCTAAGGTAAATCCCTTAACTAAGGGACTCCTAACAGGGTTTGCTCCTCACCGAGTATAATTGTAAACTCCTAACTAGGCTAGGATCCTAGAAGGGTGCATTCCGAAAGAGTCTAAAATCTTGTGGGTACCAATTCTGGTGCAGGAGCACCTAAGGGTTGAAATTCCCTTAACCAATTTTGGCTTGTGAGACCTTCCACTGGTCATGTAAATACATAAGGACTGGCTCTAGTCCATTTGTATGGTTGTTTAATTATAGTTTTTTAAATTTCTCTTATCGGCAAGACCTACCCCCAATCGGCAAGTCTTACCCTGATGAGTTCACAAGAGTTTGGAGGGGTTCACACTTACCCCGATGACCCGATAAGTCATTAGTGCTTGAAGTATTGTTATCAGGTATCTAAAGGAGTATTTTCAAGTTTCCCCGATGATTAACTTGACCTATATTTAGATGGTGATTGTGGATGATCCTACGGTGGTCGCTATACCACAATGGAGAGATGTACAAAATTTATTCCCCGCGACTTGGTGACCAAGTGGTGCAACCTGACAAGAGAGCAGCTCAGGTGAGTTAATGGGTGAGCAAGTCTGGGATGATCAAATGATTATTGCTATACCACTATGGCAAGATGCATGAAGGTTATCCTCCACAACTTAGCGACCAAGGTGTGGCCCGACAAGAGAGAAGCTCAGGAGAGATAATGGTTGAGGAGATCAAGGTTGATCCAATGGTGGTCCCTAGGTCACGATGGGAAACTGCTCGTTAGAATATCCATCGCAACTAAGTAACAAAGAAGAGCTTCATTCTAGGCGGTTAGTGAGGCCGTGCTAAGGTGGCATGATAGGGACCCCATAGCCAATCAGGGGTGCCATGTGGCAGAGCGTAGAAAGAGATCAAGGAAGATCATACAGTTAAATTTCAAACCATTGGTGTAGTTGCAAATGGAGACCATTGGTAACGAGATTTATCTTGTCCAATAGGAGGAGTTCCAAACAGAGGATGTATGTATAAAAGACCCAACGATCATTTGTAAGGGGCTAATGGTTAATTGTGGATCTTTGATCATGGATCATTGATTGTTGTTTGCTGATTGCCTCGGAGAACACATTTTATTTTTCTAAAATATAATAGAGAGGTCCATTTTCTGGTTTTCAATTAGAGTTTCATTATTGTTCGTTTCATGTATGTTGTCAATGTAATTGTTTCATTTCTCTGTTCTGTGAGTTGTTGGTTTGAACCTATGAATATGTTCAGGATCTGTAAATAAAGCTTTCCTTTTTTTCAGTTTTTGTTCCCTATTTGCAATAATCAAATGGCTCTGACTTGAAACTCCACAATATCTTTGGAGATTGTCAAGCAGAGCCAGAAATGTGCAGTAGGTTTTCATTTGAGAAAGATCACGAAATGGCAATCGCCATTTTTGCATACTGAGCCTAGGAGAGCTTGGTGATAGTCTGGCTAGGTATCAGTAATTTGAAGGAAATAACTTGGAGGGGAAGGAAACTACTGAGAACTGGGAAAAGATCCAGAAGGCTAAAAGCCTGAAAAATAAGACATTGTGTAACCATAGGGAAAAGTTTGCTAAACCAAACAAGATGGGTGGTTTTGCAAAAAGAGAGTGAATGTGTGTGTGTCCTAAACCCCTGCAAGGATCTAGTGAACAAGATTACTTTGTGAGCTTGAGCAAGGTGAGATAAGAAAACAAATGGTAGGGAAGCCCTTAGAAGTCTAGAGGGGTAGACTTAGATCCTGGAAAGGGATAGAAGCAAACCATCAAAGAAACCAAAATGATGGAAAACTAGGTTGCCTCCCTATCATATTGGTATGAGAGTAAGGTTAGACTTGGGAAGACAGTAGTTGATGTCATGAATTGAATCAGTAGGAGACAATAGTCTCAGAATGGTGACCAATGTAGAGTTAGCCAGGAAGGTAGAAGATCAGGAAGAAGAGAATAGACTCCTGAAAGAAAGATTGCTACAATTGGAGAGAAAACTAGATGCAGTTGAGGATAAAACTGAGAAGGTAACAATCTAGGTCAGTGAAGGGAAGGGTAAAGAATCAGTGTAAGAGGATAGGATACCTGCCTCAGACCTTGTCCTACCTAAATAACCTTTCCTTAAAGCAATTAAAGCCTTAGGGGGGGAAATCCCTAGAAGGAGTGCTACTTTTTTATGGGAAAATGGAGCCTAAAGTACCTATGGAATGGATTGAAGGATTGGAGAATCAATTTGAGTGTGATGGAATTAGTGAAGCCCAAAATTTGAAGGTGTCTAAGTCTAGATTGAGAGGAGCAACCTTGACTTGGTGGAAATTTGTCCAAGAAAAAAGGTAAAAAGAGGGTAAGAACCAATAGCCAGTTGGAATGGAATGGTAGCCAGGGTGAGGGAAGCCTATGTCTTTGAAGATTATGAGATCCAACTGCACAAAAGGAGACAAAACCTGAGACAAAGAGACTTGGATGTGAGCAGATACACTGAGGAATTTTAGAAGTTGTGTCTGAGATCCAAGGTGGTAGAGGATGAGAGCATCAAGGTAGCCAAATACTTGAATGTCTTGAGATGGAATATTCAAGAGGAGTTGAGTTTGTTATGTCATAACACTGCACATAAGTGCTATCAATTGGCATTGAAGGTGGGGGAAAAGAGTAAAAAGAAGCAAGAACAAAGCAACAGAGGAAGAGGCAGAGGAAAAGATGGTAGAGGCCAAAGAGGCAGTTTTGGTGGAAGAGGAATAGATCAAAGGTCCCAAGGAGAGTCCAAACTAATATAGAAAAGTGAGGATTCACATAGCAAGAGAAGCTATAGAGGAAGGGGATCATCTAGCAACTCAGGAAGAGGTAGATCTAGCAACCCGGGAAGACCGTCCTACTTCTCCACCATGAATTGTTACAATTGCCAAAAGTTGGGTCACCCTACCTATAGATGTCCAGAGATATCCTCTTCATCTCAAGGAAGTGAAAGAAGAGTGACAAATGTGCAAGAAGATGTAGAAAGCAGCAAGACACAAGGTGTGAGCTTAGCTCCCGAAGATGGAGGAAATTTAATGATGAGAAGACCCTTGATTAAGGAACCAATCAAAGAAGAACCAACTCAAAGAAGAGATTTTTTTAGAATCAAATGCAAGGTCCTTGGTAAGGTTTGTAGAGTGGTGATAGACTCAGGGTCTACTAACAACATTATGTCAGAAGAAGTAGTAAGTAAACTGAAGTTGAAAAGAATTCCACATAGTAATCCATATAGGGTCACTTGGCTCAACAAGGATTAGCATGTGGTATTGAATGAACAAACATGGGTTGAGTTCAACATAGGTAGTTATAAGGATAAAGTCTTGTGTGACATCCTGCCTATGGATGCTTGTCATCTACTTCTTGGTAGACTATGGCAGTTTGATAGAAAGACCATTCACAATGGAGAGAAGAACTCTTATTCTTTTCAAAAGGATGGAGTTACATACCATATTAAGTCCCTAAGTGATGAAGGAGAGAGCAGAAAAACTAAAGGCCCAAATGCATTACTAGTAGGTGAAAAATAGTTCATTAACACTCTCAAGGAAGGAGAAGGAGCTAGGTTTTCTCATATAGTGAAACCAAGGGAAGCAAAGCAAGAAAAGAAGGTTCAAATACCTCATGAAGTGCAAAAGCTACTAGACAACTTCAGAGCGATCATAAGTGATGGAGCACCAGCAACCCTACCTCCTATTAGAGCCATAAGCCATCAGATTGATTTCATTCCAAGAGCATCATTACCCAAAAAAGAAGCCTATAAGATGACTCCTGAACACAACAAGGAAGTGGCTAGACAAGTCCAAGAATTGTTGGACCAAGGGTTGTAAAAAAGAGCATAAGTCCTTGTGTCATACCTATAGTGTTAGCACCCAAGAAAGGAGGAACATGAAGGCTATGCATAGATTCAAGAGCCATAAATAGAATCACTATCAGGTACAAATTTCCTATCCCAAGAATTGAACACTTGATGGATTGCTTGAGAGGTGAAAATTACTTCACTAAGATTGATCTCAAGAGTGGATACCACTAGATCAGGATAAAGGAAGGTGATGAATGGAAAAAAGCCTTCAAAACAAATGCAAGACTTTATGAGTGGGTTGTTATGCCATTCAATCTTAGTAATGCTCCGAGTACTTTCATGAGACTCATAAATGAAGTGCTGAAAGATTTTATTGGTAAATTTATTGTTGTATACCTAGATGATATCTTGATTTTCAATATAATTAAAGAGGAATATCTAGAGATTCTTATTATTGTATTGCAAAAATTGTATGATAAGAAACTAACAATAAACCTGGAGAAGTGTGAGTTTATGAAGCAGGAACTTGTCTATCTTGGATTTGTAGTTTCAAGAGGAGATTTGAAGATGGACACATCAAAGGTGGAAGCCATCACTAATTGGACAACACCAAAGACAACAAGTGAAGTAAGAAGTTTTCATGGTTTGGCATAGTTCTATAGGAAGTTTATCAGAGGATTTAGTGAGATTTGTGCACCCATGCTAGATACCATCAAAGGAGGAGTTAAGAATAAGTTTCAATAGACCAATGCAGCTAACAAAGGGCTTGAACTTTTGAAACAAAAGGTAGCTACACAACCAGTACTCATTCTTCCTAGTTTTGATAAGTTATTCACAATTGAATATGATGCAAGTAATATAGCAATTGGTGTTGTTTTTAGTCAAGAGAATAGACCTGTAGCTTACTTTAGTGAGAATCTCAATGATGCCAAGAAGAATTATTCATTCTATGATCTTGAGTTGTATGCTCTTGTCCAAGCTCTTGGGAAGTGGAGGAACTACTTGTTATGTAAGGAGTTTGTTGTTTACACAGATAATCAAGCTTTAAGTTTTGTTAATTCACAAGATAAGTTGAGTCATAGGCACATGAAATGGGTTGAGTATCTGTAGTCATATACTTTTTCTATTAAACATAAGAAAGGACAGTGTAATGAAGTAGCAAATGCTTTGAGTAGAAGGCTACTAACAATGCAAGAAGTGCAGATTTAGAGTATTGGAGTTGATTACTTCAAGGATTTGTACCCCAATGATGAAGATTTTGCAACCATTTACAAGGTTTGTCAAGAATTTAAGAATCACTTTCATAGTGAATATGCTGACTTTACTTTGCAAAATGGTTTGTTGTTTAAAGGTGGACAATTGTGTATTCCCAAAGGATCGATGAGGGAAAATCTAATCTAAGAAAAGCACAATGGATGTTTGAGTGGTAATTTTGGCCTTAATAAGACATTGGAACTTGTGCAAAGGTTCTACTATTAGCCCAGAATGCAGAGGGATATCTGAAGGTATGTTGAGCAGTGTATGGTTTGCCAGAAAGATAAAGGTATAGCTACTAATACTGGTCTTTATCAGCTATTACCTATTCCTACAAGGCCATGGGAATGTGTAAGTATGGATTTTGTGGTTGGATTACCCAAAATAAAGGTTGGTTGTGATAGCATTTTTGTTGTTGTTGACAGATTCAATAAGATGGCATATTTTGTTCCTTGTAAAACTACCCATGATGCTAGTCACATTGCACACTTGTTTTTCAAAGAGGTTATAAGAATCCATGGTTTTCTAGTTAGTATTGTTTCAGATAGAGATGTCAAATTCCTTGGACATTTTTGGAAAACTCTTTGGAAAAGATTGGAAACTAACTTGTCTTTTGGTTTAGCCTATCATCCCCAAACAGATGGTCAATAAGAGGTGGTCAATAGGACACTTGGAAACCTTTTAAGGTGTTTGAAAAAAGAATATGGATAGAGTTAGGATCAGTTTCTTCACCAGGTGGAGTTTTCCTACAATGACAGTGTCAACAGATCTACCGAGAAGAGTCCTTTTGAGATAGTGTATGGTATGCACCCATGAGGTGTTATGGAACTATGCAATCTTCATAATCTGTCACACAGGAGTGGTCAAGATGATGATGTCACTCAATCTATGAAGGAGGTTCATGACCAAGTTAGGCAAGCTCTCCAAGATTCTTCACAAAAAGTTAAAGCCTGAGTTGATACCACATGGAGAGATGTGTAGTTTTCAATTGGAGATTTGGTGATGGTACATTTGAACAAGGCTCGACTTTAGAAAGGGGTTTCTAGCAAGCTACAAATGAGGAGAATATACCCTTGTAAATTTTTAGCCAAGTATGTCTCTAATGCCTATAAGATTGATTTACCATCTGATATTGCTTTGTCTCCCATTTTCAATGTCGTAGATTTGGTTGTCTACAAGGGACAACTTCCCAAGGAGGATGCACAAGTTTTAGATGTTCAACAGTCACTTGCCAACCTTCCATTACTTTCTCCTTCCATGCCTTAGGTTGAGAAAGTGTTGGATTCCCACGTTCTCCAGAATACTAGACAACAGGTCTACATGGAAGATTTGGTCAAGTGGATGCATAAATCTGATTCTGAAGCAACCCGGGTCCCTGAATCAGACTTTGTTAAGTTGGGAATTGAGCTTTCCTTTCTACTGAGCATAGTCAATTGACTTCATTTTTATGGGGTGAGTATGGTGTAGGAGCACCTAAGAGTTGAAATGCCCTTAACCAATTTTGTCTTGTGAGACCTTCCAGTGGTCATGTAAATGCATAAGGACTAGCTCTAGTCCATTTGTGTGGTTCTTTAATTGAATTTTTTAAAATTTATCTTATCGGCAAGACCTACCCTGATCGGCAAGTCTTACCTCGATGAGTTTGCCAGAGTTTGGAGTGGTTCACACTTACCTCGATGACCCGATAAGTCATTAGTGCTCAGAGTATTGTTACCGAGTATCAGAAGGAGTAGTTTAAGGTTTCCCTGATGATTAAATTTACCTATATTCAGATGGTGATCATGGATGATCCTACGGTGGTTTCTATACCACAATGGAGAGATGCGCGAAAGGTATTCCCCGCAACTTGGTGACCAAGTGGTGCAACTCGGCAAGAGAGAAGCTCAGGTGAGTTAATGGGTGAACAAGTCTGAGATGATCGAACGATTGTCACTATACTGCTATGGTGAGATGCATGAAGGTTATCCTTCACGACTTGGTGACCAAGATGGAGCTTGGCAAGAGAGTAGCTCAACGGATATAACAGTCGAGCAGATCAAGGTTGATCCAATGGTGGTCGCTAGGTTGTGATGGGAAACTACTCATTTGAATATCCATCACGATCAAGAAATAAAGAAGAGCTTCATTCTGAGAAGTTAGTGAGGCCTTGCTAAGGTGGCAGGGTAGGGACCCCAGAGCCAATTAGGGGATGCCACATGGAAGAGCGCAAAAAGAGATCAAGGAAGATCGAATGGTTAAATTTCAAACTATTGGTGCAGTTACAAATGGAGACCGTTGGTAATGAGATTTATCTCATCCAATAGAAGGAGTTCCAAATACAGGATGTATGTATAAAAAGACCCCACGGGCATCTGTAAGGGGCTAAGGGTTAATTGTGGATCTTTGATTGTGGATCATTGATTGTTGTTTTTCGATTGCCTCAAAGAACACATTTTGTTTTTTCTGAAATGCAATAGAGAAGTCCATTTTTTGGTTTTCAATCATAGTTTTATTGATGTTCGTTTCATGTATGTTGTTAATGTAATTGTTTCATTTCTCTATTTTGTGAGTTGTTTGTTTGAATCCATGAATAAATTCAGGATCTGTAAATAAAGCTTTCCTTTTTTTTCAGTTTTTGTTCCCTGTTTACAATAATCAAATGGCTCTGACTTGAAACTCCACAAGATCTTGCGAGATTGTCAAGTAGAGCCAAAAATGTATAGTAGGTTTTCATTTGAGAGCGACTAGGAAATGCTAATCACCATTTCTGCATGCTGAGCATAG
Organism: Cryptomeria japonica; assembly: GCF_030272615.1. NCBI lineage: Eukaryota > Viridiplantae > Streptophyta > Pinopsida > Cupressales > Cupressaceae > Cryptomeria > Cryptomeria japonica. The sequence continues at coordinate 628,642,063 of NC_081410.1, read as the reverse complement.
GCGAGCTTGTTGATAGTCTGGCTAGGTATCAGTAATTTGAAGGAGATAACTTGGAGGGGAAGGAAACTACTAAGAACTGGGAAAAGATCCAGAAGGTTAAAATCCCAAAAATGAGACATTGTGTAACCATAGGGAAAATTTTCCTAAACCAAACAAGATGGGTGGTTTTGCAAAAAGAGAGCGAATGTGTGTGTGTCCTAAACCCCTGCAAGGATTTAGTGAACAAGCTTACTTTGTGAGCTTGAGGAAGGTGAGATAAGCAAACAAATGGTAGGGAAGCCCTTAGAAGTCTAGAGGGGTAGACTTGGAACCTAGAAAGGGATAGAAGCAAACCATCAAAGAAACCAAATTGATGGCAAATTAGGTTGCCTCCCTATCAAATTCCTACTGTCATTTTTACCATTTGGGTTTCTACGTGAAAATCCCGGTTTTCATATGGTGATTGATTTATGTTTTTCTTAAGTTGATATTGTAAAGTGGAAAAATCGAACCCTAGTTGTTCTCCCCTCCCCAACTCCAAGGAGAGAGAAGGGAGGTCACTAGGGTTGATGGTTTTCACTTAGGAGAGACTTTACATTCAAAAGAGGGGCTGAAACCCACAAGATCCAATCCCACACAATGCAGGATTGGATTCTAAATGAGTTTCAAGGGTTAAGATATCAAGGATACCCTCTTTCGTAAAGAATATAGATAGAATGATTGAACTAGGAATGTATGTAGAAGCAAGAAAGATTCGCTTATAAACAGAGATAGGGATACGGGATGAAGCTGCGGACTTGGAATTAGCAGTAAAATGTGGAGACGATGTTGTTCTGCAAATTTGAGCGAAAGTTGATGGGACAATGGCGCCCAGAGTGCACACGGTCCTCCGAAAAATCCGCGAAATGAAGGGGGATCTGTTCATCTCTGCACAAGGATTCCAGATCTTCAATTATAGCCGCGTACCTGCAACCTACACATAGAAAAGAGAGGATGATTGGGGGGTTAGGGATTAGGGGTTTTCCTTTAGGTCAAACCCCAGTTTTGGAATTAACCAAGAAATGAGAATGTTGTAAATGTAAATGTTTGTAATGTAAACAAGTACTGATACCTTGTTGTAAGAATGTTTGTATTCTTACATGCAAAGGTGTAGTGTATGTTGTATGTAATGTGTTGTAAGTGATCTCCTCTTCAATGGTTGAATCCTTGTCCTGAATGCAACACTTAGCCTTGAATGGAGACTTAGAATGCTCAATTGCTTGAAGGAATGCTTGAATGCTTGAATGTTTGAATGTTTAAATATCGCTTCCGCCTTTTGCACATATATGTTTTTCCTTCCATTCCTTCCTTTTTCCTCCCTTTCTAGGAGAGGAAAAGTAGTTTATATACTTGTCAATTAGGGTTGAGAGACTGATTTTCCCGACCTTAGGCCGACCTAGAAACAATATTTTCCAATTTGCAAACTTAAAGACCCGATGCCCAAAAGGAGACCACGCCCAAAATAGGGCTAGGGACCAGGGCACTGGGTGCCATGGTCCCACCTCCCGGGACAACAGGGTGCAAGGAGGGATCATGCCAAGGTGCAGAAAAATGCAGTTTTTGGTGTCACAAGCAGGTTTCGGGGTTTCCATTCAGGTTCAACGTTGCGCCGCCATCGTGAAGACCCAAATGCAGTCAAAATTGCAAGTGTCACAATTTTAGGATGCTACATTTAGCCCCCACTTTAGGGGGAGTATAAGCATATGCCAATACTTTCGGTAAAGTACAAGGAAACAACATTGAAAAACTTTCACCATGTCAAGAAGGCAAGATACACCAAGCCCACAGTGGACTAAGGATCTTACGAGTTCGATTGAAAAAGTAAAAGGGAAGATCATGAGGGAGAACCATGACTGTTAGTAGTAAGGTTCCCTCACTATGAGTCATGCAAGAAAGATATCAAAAATTTTCAAGGCAAAGCTAAATTTGTCAAGAAATTTTCAAGTATCTTGAAAAGATATGAACGGGATGTATGCCCCCCTACGTTAAAGCGATCACACACGCCTCACCGGGGGTGATTTCTTTAAGGTAGTGATACATATAAGAAATGAGAAAGGAGCACGTTACCACAAGGATTTAGCCCCCAAGTGTGAGATAAGCCCAAGGATAATAGACACAAAACACAAAGCACAAGGTGACTTCGCTTTCCTCGAGGTCAGTATGTTGTATGATAATTCATGTATATCATATGTATGTATGCATAATTGTTATTCATTTTCCAATCAAGGAAGGTCACCTAGAAGAAGGGAACACATGTGTCTTTTGAGTCAACATGAGAGAGACCAAAAGAGATCTCAATGCTTTGCATCGTCCTCAAGTAGACAACACTAAGGACAACAAATAGAAGAATGGGAATAACACATAAAAGAAGTAAAAAGAGATCAAGAGAGGAGGAAAGAGTCTGCTATGCTAATGAAACTAGTCTAGCATGTCATCTACCCCCCGATCTTGCTGATCAATATTTCGGTAAGGTAGGAAACACGCTAGAGGAGGAACATCCAACACAGCAGATGGAGCTATCACAAGATCCAAACAAGGGATATGTTCATGTTCCAAGCCACATTGTTCTTGTCTAGGAGCTAGGATAAGTGCTTTAGAAAATTCGTTAGATAAATGGTTATCAACATCAACATATTCATATTCACTATCAGAATGAACAAGAGTAACATTTTCATCATGCATAACATTTTCATCATGAATAACATTTTCATCTATATCATCATCAAGATTTATAAAAATAGGATCTTTAACTCGTACCGGATCAAGACCATCATGCATCTTATGTTTAGGAGATTTTGGCTCAATTTTTGGCTGAGGATAAAATGGAATAATACACACAAAACACAAATCATAAGGTGACTTCGCTTTCCTCGGGGTCAGTATGCTGTATGATAATTCATGTATATCATATGTATGTATGCATAATTGTTTTTCATTCCCCAATCAAGGAAGGTCGCCTAGAAGAAGGGAACACATGTGTCTTTTGAGTCAACATGAGATAAGCCCAAGGATAATAGACACAAAACACAAAGCACAAGGTGACTTTGCTTTCCTCGGGGTCAGTATGTTGTATGATAATTCATGTATATCATATGTATGTATGCATAATTGTTCTTCATTCCCCAATCAAGGAAGGTCACCTAGAAGAAGGGAACACATGTGTCTTTTGAGTCAACATGAGAGAGACCAAAAGAGATCTCAATGCTTTGCATCATCCTCAAGTAGACAACACTAAGGACAACAAATAGAAGAATGGGAATAACACATAGAAGAAGTAAAAAGAGATCAAGAGAGGAGGAAAGAGTCTGCTATGCTAATGAAACTAGTCTAGCATGTCATCTACCCCCCGATCTTGCTGATCAATATTTCGGGAAGGCAGGAAACACGCTAGAGGAGGAACATCCAACACAGCAGATGGAGCTATCACAAGATCAAAACAAGGGCTATGTTCATGTTCCAAGCCACATTGTTCTTGTCTAGGACCTAGGATAAGTGCTTTAGAAAATTCGTTAGATAAATGGTTATCAACATCAACATATTCATATTCACTATCAGAATGAACAGGAGTAACATTTTCATCATGCATAACATTCTCATCATGAATAACATTTTCATCTATATCATCATCAAGATTTATAAAAATAGGATCTTTAACTCACACCGGATCAAGACCATCATGCATCTTATGTTTAGGAGATTTTGGCTCAATTTTCGGCTGAGGAGAAAATGGAATAATACTAGATGAAGGTGTTTTTGGGGATTGCAAAGTTTGAGAAGCAACTGCCTAAGCTCTAAGATGATGCTTTCGTTGGCGTTCACGTGCGGAACGATTTCGTCTAGTCTTAGTAGGAAGTTGAGAAGAGTGAGGAGGAGGAATGTTCTCATCCTTATCACTTGGGTGTTTAGGTTGTGGTCTCTTAGGTTGAATAATAGGAGAAGAGGAAGGTCTCTTCTCTCCATAAGAGGAAGGAGGAGGAACTGCTCCATATAAAGGAGGAATATTTGGTTTAGGAAGGAGACCAAGTCCATCATGACGAGGAGGTATAGGTCTACCTTTAGAAAGTTTATTAGACATAGACATAGTCACATTCATAGGGATGGGTTGGGAATCTTCTTGAGGAAAGACATTAGTTTTATCTTTCAAAGGAAGAACTTCCTTCTCAAGAATGATAGGAATATCAAGTTTGGGTGTTCTAGGTTCACTTAGAAAAAGGATCATATCTTTTTTCTACTTTTGATAAGATTTGAAAAGATGATCACTCCGTAGTGGAAGAGATTGGAATTGTTTAGGCCAAAAATAATCAATAGGAATGCTAGAAGTTCTTTCAGCTGGTTTAAAGAGACTATGATTGACAGTAACAACTTCACCATTATGGGGAAATTTCAAACACTTGTGAATAGGAGAAGCAATAGCTTTCATGGAAGATAGCCAAGGATAGCCTAGCTTCACACGAAATTGTTCAGATGATGGAATAATAGCAAAGTCCACCTCAAGGGATTTGTTATGGACCTCAATAGGTAATGTAATAGAACCAATTGCAGGAGAAGAAAATGCATCAAATAGTTTCACAACCACATTTGTTTCGTCATAGATCACTTGATTCAATTGCAAAGTAAAAAGAAATTCTTCAGTGATGACATTAACCATACAAGAAGGATCAATAAGCACTCCATGGCAAGGTGTATTCTTGACTTTTGCAACTATATATAAAGGACCATCAGGTGCCCTGATAGTTTCACTGGAATCAAATGTGATGGAAGGTTCTTTAGGGATTTTCTGCTATTCCACAAAGTTAATCACATTCGGAGTCATAGACACAAGATCATCAGGTGAGAAAGGGGAATCATTAGTATCAATCACATTAGAGGTATGAGAAGGTAATGGATCAGTAAAAATCTTAAGATTTTGGTTAGGAGGAGCTACAGATGTGTTGCCTTTATCATTCACACCAGAAACAAAGATAGTATTATTATCAATCAAATCTTGAATTTTACCCTTTAAAGCAAAACATTTTTCAGTATCATGCCCAGGATGATGATGAAATTGACAAAAAGATTTGTTATCAAAATAAGGTGAATTAATCTTTGTAGGATCTATTTTCTTTATAGGACGAAGAGTAAGCACATTTTGTTCCAATAACTTATTCATAATACTATGCAATGATTTATTCAAAGGAGTAAACTTTCTTTCTTTCTTGAAAAACTTAGAAATAGGAGGCACACCTGATGCTGCATTCACATTGTTGTTGATGATGTTTTCATTGAATTTAATTGACTCTCTGTTTGGTTTAAACTTCCCAAATGGTTGTTGAATACTATCACCCTTATCACTCAGAGCGATAGGATTTGCTTGTTCCATTTGACTCACAGTCAGTTGATAATTGTGAAGAGTTGCGCACAACTGTTGGAAAGAAGTAAACTCAGAAAACAGAAGTTTTTCTCTAATATCTTTTTGTAAATTAGAAATAAAGATTCTTTGAATATCATTGTCAGGTACTGGAAAAGAAATTTGAGCATACAAATGCTTATATCTACCAATGAAATCAGTCACTTTTTCTTTAACACCTTGTTTACAATGCATTAAATCAATCAAAGTAACGTTAGGATTTATATTGTTTTGAAATTGTTGAATAAAAGCATTGGCAAGTTGTTCGAAAGAAGTAATAGAATAGGAAGGCAATGAGAAATACCATTGTAGGGCTTTATCTCTTAATGTTCTAGTAAATAGTTTTGCAAGCAACCTTTGGTCATAAGCAAAATCGGTACATATTGTTTGAAAGGTCTTAACATGTGTTAGACGATCACCCTTACCATTATAAAGCTCCAAATGCGGAATTTCAACATGTTTAGGGGGGATAGCTCGAACAATGTCAAGAGAAAGTGGGCTCGCAACATCAAATGTGGGCACACTAAACTTAGATTGATTCATAGAGGCAATTTGTTGCTGTAAAGAAGAGACAATTTGTGCAAGATTGTTAATGGTCGCTTCAGTCGAAGAGTTCATATTAGACGTGTTAGATTATGATGGAGGTATTATGTTATTGAAAGAAGGTATTGATTGAGAGTAAGGTGGTGGGACACTATGATAGTTAGTCATAGGAGATGATTGGAAAGGAGGAACACTCCAAGGAGGAATGGAATGGTTAAATGAATTGCCCCCTTGCGTCATGTTCATTTGTGGAGATATAATAGGAACACTTATTGAAGGAATAAATGAAGAAGTTGGATTGAATGAAGGAAGAGGGTTGATTGAAGAAGAGGGATTTCCCCCATGACTATTGATCATAGGAGGAATGTCTTGTATTGAAGTAGTCATTATGTTTGATGTAAAAGTAGGTATACTAGCAATAGAAGTTGTCAAAGGAATAGAATGATTAACTTGAGTAGGAGGTTGTGTATAACCTAAAGTTTTGGCACAACTCTTCATGGGCATCACATTCGAATCCACAATGTGTGCAATACCATGCAAAATATCAATTCCATTCTTATCACTTTGAACCATATGTTTTAGACCCTCAATTAATGAAAGAGCTTGACTATCCGGGTATTCTTGAGACATCCATTGTCGAAAATCATCAAATTGGTTATCCAATTTCAAAATTTGTTCTACAGAAACCTCATGGAGAGCTTCTTCATCATTAAGGGGATTAGAGGAATTACCCGTGTCCTCGTTAAAAAGGCCATTCAAATTAGGTTCCATTTCCTTAGTAATTACACCTTGGAAGGACTTAATTCTAAGGCTTCGTCTAACGGGAATAGTGTAAGTAGGGCTTATTGTTGTAAAACTCATGCACTAAAGAGAGAGAGAAGATTTTGAATTTTATAGGAAGCAAATTTCAATAAAATCAGCCAATCTCCTAGATTTAAGCTGTTAAATGCAATCAGGACAATCTCCCGAAATTTCAAAAAAAATGTCAGGGACCGTGGCGAACAGAGTGCACATGGTCCTCGCAACTTTTTTCAAAATTTTCAGGGATGAAAGTTATGATGATTTTAAAGCTAATCTGAAAAAATTGAGTGATTTTATGATCTGTAGATAGGCCAAATTAAAGTTGCAATCTCAAAATTGAACCCTACCAAGATTGTTAAAAAATGCAAATTTTGAATTTTGAAAAAGAGAGGGAAATTGAGAATTTGAATTTTATGATTTTAGAGGGAATACTGAAAGCAATGCAGGCTTTGAAATTTAAAAGTTGACTCGATTTCATGCAAAATTCAAATTTGAAAGCAGAAATCAGAGTTACCGCAATTAAACACTTAATTTCAAAAGTCACAAATTGTAAAAATTTGAATAAAGCACTGAAATTTCAAATGAATGCCAACACACTTTTCAGATTTAGGACTGTAAGAAACACAATTTTAACACAAATTTCAATTTCAACAATTTTTGAATGATTATAAGCCTTTATCCGAGCAATCACTAGACCAACTTTGACTTTAATTTTGAAAGTGTTAGAATTGATAAAATCAGCCAAAATTCTGGATTTTAGTAGAAAAATACAGTAAGATCTAGCTCTCAAAATTTCGGAAAAAATGTCGGGGACGATGGTGCTCGGGGTGCACATGGTCCTCGCAACTTTTTTCTAGATTTTCAGGGATGAAAGATATTGTGATTTTGTTGCGGAATCCAAAGTTACAGTCGATTTGGAGGTGTTTTGATCAGTGAAATTATCAGTCAAAGGTTGAATCAAGAGGGTTTTAAAAATTAGGGTTTTGACACTTAACCACTTAATTTTCAGAATTAAAGCACAAATATGAATTGACAATTTGCAATAGAAGGGTAGATCTGAAACAAGCATTAACAATTAAACCTTTCACAAGCTTAATTACTAAAAAGAAAATTTTAGGGTTGTTATGCAATTAGCCTCTGAAATTTGCAAAAGGTCAAACATGGAAATGTAATTAAGGAAGCAAATTTTTCAGATCTAACCATGAATAATCAGAATTAGGATGTTCACATCGGGTTCACCAAAATGTAAAGCAGAAAAATCGAACCCTAGTTGTTCTCCCCTCCCCAACTCCAAGGAGAGAGAAGGGAGGTCACTAGGGTTGATGGTTTTCACTTAGGAGAGACTTTACATTCAAAAGAGGGGCTGAAACCCACAAGATCCAATCCCACACAATGCAGGATTGGATTCTAAATGAGTTTCAAGGGTTAAGACATCAAGGATACCCTCTTTTGTAAAGAATATAGATAGAATGATTGAACTAGGAATGTATGTAGAAGCAAGAAAGATTCACTTATAAACAGAGATAGGGATATGGGATGAAGCTGCAGACCTGGAATTAGTAGTAAAATGTCGAGATGGTGCTGTTCTGCAAATTTGAGCAAAAGTTGACGGGAAGATGGTGCCCGGAGTGCACACGATCCTTCGAAAAATCCGTGAAACAAAGGGGGATCTGTTCGTCTCTACACAAGGATTCTAGATCTTCAATTACAGCCGCGTACCTGCAACCTACACACAGAAAAGAGAGGATGATTGGGGGGTTAGGGATTAGGGGTTTTCCTTTAGGTCAAACCCCGGTTTTGGAATTAACCAAGAAATGAGAATGTTGTAGATGTAAATGTTTGTAATGTAAACAAGTATTGATACCTTGTTGTAAGAATGTTTGTATTCTTACATGCAAAGGTGTAATGTATGTTGTATGTAATGTGTTGTAAGTGATCTCCTCTTCAATGGTTGAATCCTTGTCTTGAATGCAAGACTTAGCCTTGAATGGAGACTTAGAATGCTCAATTGCTTGAAGGAATGCTTGAATGCTTGAATGTTTGAATGTTTTAATATCGCTTCCGCCTTTTGCACATATATGTTTTTCCTTCCTTTCCTTCCTTTTTCCTCCCTTTCTAGGAGAGGAAAAGTAGTTTATATACTTGTCAATTAGGGTTGAGAGACTGATTTTCCCGACCTTAGGCCAACCTAGAAACAATATTTTCCAATTTGCAAACTTAAAGACCCGATGCCCAAAAGGAGACCTGGCCCAAAATAGGGCCAGGGACCAGGGTGCTAGGCGCCATGGTCCTGGGGGACCATGGCATTGGGCGCCATGGTCCTAAAGGACCAGGGCTTTGGGTGCCATGGTCCCACCTCCCGGGACAGCAGGGTGCAAGGAGGGATCATGCCAAGGTGCAGAAAAATGCAGTTTTTGGTGTCACAAGCAGGTTTCGGGGTCTCCATTCAGGTTCAACATTGCGCCGCCATCGTGAAGACCCAAATGTAGTCGAAATTGCAAGTGTCACAATTTTAGGATGCTACAGATATCTTTCTATTGCATTGATTATATGGAACACTTAAATGAGAAGTTTGATAAATATGATTAGTAGATTGATTTTAGTTGCTACTGGTACTGGTTATGATTTTTTTTGGTGAAGTATTGATTAGTTTGGTTTAAGATTGGAGTTTGTTGTTAATATTGATTCACTCCCCCCTCTCAATATTAAATAGATCCTCTAAATAACAATTAGTATTAGAGTCTTGGTCCTCTATGTGATGAATCTTAACCGCTTGAGGAAAAGATCCTGAGGAAAATGATGAAGGAGGGTTTGAAGTTTACTAAGGACAACTACACAATGTGGAAAGACAGAATGAAGATTTATATCAAAGGTATGGGTTCTTAGTTTTGGAAACATGTTGCTACTAAATATGTACCCCCTACCTGTCCTCTAACTCCAGATCAACTTAAGGAGAAATCAAGCACTGAAATCCATTGTAAGTGCATTGTCTGATAATGAATACATTGATGTACATGGATTAGAAACTGAATTTGAAGTTGGGGTGAAATTAGAACTAATATATGGTGGTGATAAACATGTTCAAAAAACTAAGGAAGAGGGTTTTACAGGTAAATTTGATGATATGAGAATGGTAGAAGGTGAAAATATAGCTCAGTATGGATAAAAGATTAAAGAGGTTGTCAATGGTATTAAAAGTGTTGGAGGAAAGATTGAAGATGAGACTATTGTAAGTGAGATGCTTAGAACTCTTTTACCTGCCTATGCAATCAAAGTTTTTGCTATTCAATAATTAAGGTTAGTAAGTAGTAATAAGGTCACTATTGATTCTCTTATTAGTAAACTCACTGCATTTGAATTAAATAGTTTTGATAACATTATTTATAAGGCATCTGAATTATCTTTTAAAGCATATGTAACCGATACACCTATGAGAAAAGGGAAAGATGTATGTCACAGTTATGATTGTAGATCTAGTCATGGCGGTAGTAGAGGAGATAAGATGTTGAAGACAGCTTGATGGAGTTTGAAGCTCTTCTGGCTAAGATACTTCCAAGAGGCACTGGTAAATATAAAGGTAAACTACCTCTTAAGTATTTCTCTTGCAATAAGATTGGACATATTGCTGCAAAATTCCCTTATAGTGATGGAAAGGAAAACGGAAGAAGCAATGCTATGTTGTAGTTGATGAAGGAGTGACAAATGAGGAATCTGAGGAAGAGGATAATGAGGAAATTATCTTTGTTGCTTTGAAGGAAGATCTGACTGATGAAAAGGATTTGGTATCTCAATGTGACTCTAGTGATGAGTGTATAATAGGCAGTGATTTTTCACATCACATGACCAGTAATAAGAATAAATTCATATCTCTTGAAGAGTTTGATGGCGGTGTGGTAAGACTTGGTAATAACTCACCCTACATGGTAAAAGGTAAAGGATCTATTTCAGTGAATGGTAAGAGTAATGCAAATGATGTTTATTGGGTTGAAGTTTTAAAACATAACTTGTTGTGTTGGACAACTAAATGATGAAGGATATCAACTTGAGTTTAAAAAAGGAGTGTGCAGGATCATGGGATGCAATGGAGATTTGATAGCTACTCATAAAAAGACTAGAGGTAACCTTTTTCATCTGAATATTAATGTTTATAGCTATTTGGTGGATAAAGTTGAAGATAGCTGGTTGTGGCACAAAAGGTTTTGTCATGTCAACTTTGATAACTTGATAAAGGTCAATAAATCTAATATGGTGAGATGTATGCCCCAACTTGTTAAAATAGATAATGTGTTATGCAAAGATTTTAGGATGGGTAAGATGACTGCGACATCTTTTAAGAGTAAATTTTTTTCTTCAAAGCATATTCTTGATTTAGTGCATACTTATCTATGTGGTCCTATGAGGACTAGAAGTTTTTATGGTGATAAATATTTTATGATTTTCACTAATGATTTTTCAAGGATGATGTGGGTAACTTTCTTGAAGGATAATTTAGAGGCATTTAGCAAACTCGAGATCTTTAAGCCCTAGTTGAACATGAAACCGACAAGAATCTAAAGTGCCTAAGATCTGACCGGGGTGGAGAATTTACTTCTGATGAGTTTACTAGATATTGTGAAGAACATGGAATAAAGAGACAGATGTCAATACCTAGGACTCCACAATAGAATGACGTTGTAGAGAGGAGAAACATAACAATAGTGGAAGTTGCTAGAACAATGTTGATACAAGGAGATGTTCCAAAAATATTTTGGAGAGAAGTGGTTAGCACTATTGTTTATAGTTTTAACTGGGTTCTTGTGAAGAAAGGTAATGATAAAACACCTTATGAACTTTGGCATGTTAAGACTCTTAATGTCAGCTACTTTATATTTTTTGGTAGTCTATGTTTTATTAAGAGATGATTTTACTAGAAAGTTTTATGTGAAGAGTGATGAAGGGATATTTATTGGATATTGTACCAAGAGTAAGGCATTCAAATGTTAGAATAAAAGGACAAGAAAAATAATTGAGAGTGTGAGTGTTAATATTGATAAATTTTCTGACAAACTTGATGAGTCCAGTAAATTTGAGCCCACTGATGATAAAGAAAAACTTGTGTATATTGAACGAAAAGTGCATAAGGAAGATGAGAAAAACAATGTAGAAATAAGATCTCAACCGGTAAGCGATGAAGAAGATGATGAATATGAAGCAAACAACATTGCCACAAAAATGATAATCCCAAGATATGTAAGGCTAAATCATTCAAAAGACTAGATTATAGGTGACAAGAAAGCTAGTGTGTAGACCAGAAGAAAAATCAGAGAGAATTCTTGTCTGATTTCAACGATTGAGTCAAAGACTATTAGAGAAGCTTTGAAAGATGAAGAGTAGTTGAGTGCAATGAATGAATAACTTGACTAGATTGAGAAGAAAAATACATGGTCTCTTATTCCTAGACCGAAAGACAAAAAAATTATTGGGACAAAATGGGTATTCAAAAACAAACTTAATGAGGATGGTGAAAATGTTAGAAACAAGGTGAGGTTGGTTTGCAAAGGATATGCACAAGAAGAAGGTGAAGACTATGGTGAAACCTTTTGATTGGTGGAAATACTTGAAGGTATTAGAATGTTGCTTTCCTTTTCTTCTTTTGAAGGATTTAAGGTATATCAAATGGACGTTAAATCAACTTTTCTGAATGGTATCTTGGAAGAAGAAATATGTATAGAACAACTGAATGGTTTTGCATTGAGTGAAGATGAAAATATGGTTTGGAAACTACACAAGGCACTATATGGATTGAAGCAAGCTCCTAGAGAATGGTTTGAAATATTTCATGCACATGTGATCAAGATAGGATTTCGGAGAACCAGTCTAGAGAATAACATATATTTGAAGACTAATGGAGACAAAATGTTAATTACTAAAGTTTTTGTTGATGATATAATATTTGGTGGAAATGATGACATGTGTATGTTTTTTGCAGATGAAATGAAGAAAGAATTTAAGGTGTCTCTTATCGATGAGATAAAATTCTTTATTGGTTTACAGATTCAACAACTGGAGAATAGAATATTTATCTGTTAGACTAAGTATGTAAAAGAAGTCTTGAAAACTTTTAGCATGGAAGATTGTAAACCGGTTGGTACTCTCATGATGATAGGTTGTAAATTTATCAAAACAAGATGATTCACCATCTGTGGATGAGAAAAAATATAGGTCTATGATTAGAAAGTTGCATTACATTGTTCACAATAGACCAAACATTGCACATGTTATTGGATTGGTTGCAAGATTTTAGAAAGATCCTAAGGAGGCACACATGGTACTGGTAAAAAGGATATTCAGGTATTTGAAAGGAACAATTGATTATGGTTTGTGGTATCCTTACAATGATATTTTTTCTTTAAAAGTTTTCACAAATGCAGACTGAGCTAGAAATGTTGATGACCGGAAAAGAACAACCACTGGAGCTTTCTTTTTAGGAGAAAGATTGTCATCTTGGATAAACAAGAAGCAATCTTGTATTTCACAATCTACAACTAAAGAAGAATATGTGGAAGCTTCAATTAGTTATACTCAGGATATATGGATGAGACATATTTTTGAAGGTTTTAAGGAAGACATGTCTGAAAACTCTGAACCGGTGACTATTCACTATGATAACACTAGTGTTATTGTGAGATTTGGACTAGCTCTGAAACCATGTGAGACATGGACCAGCTCTGATACCATGTGATATTTTGCCAAGATCAAGAGGCAATGGAAAGCACAAATGAGAGAGAACAAAAATAGATGATAGGAATAAACTATATTCTATCAAGATGAAAATACTGATCAACTGGATCATCAATCATTCATTTACATACAATGAATATGAGCCTTCTTATATAGGCAAGACTATATGGATATGTGAGCACACAAACATGACATGTGGCTCAATAAGAAACAAGGGTAGGTAGGAAATAGGTGTGGGTAGGTAGGAGAAACAATATAATATTCCACATGAGGTGGATCACCCACTGAATGTGGAGTGTAACAACAAGATCACACCATAAAAGGTGGAAATTCTCCTACACACACTATCCCAATGTGGCACAAACACCCAAGTGTCTCATACCCAAACTACTATGAAATGCATTTCCTAAGTAAACTTAAGTAAAGTGTAATAATATCCATGATGAATAATTATTTACACCAACACCCCCCCTTAAGTGCAACTTAGGGGAATGCACTTAAGTCTACAATGCAACTAAGCAATGCAAGATGGGTCCCGGCTATGAGGCCATGTTAGGTACCCATGTACAAATGCAAATGCATGAAAACCAATGCAAGGAAATCTCTCACAAAGTGGGGAAATAGAGAAAAAACCAATGGGAAAAAACCCTCCCCCAAAAGAGAGATGAAAACTAGATACAAAGAACTCTCATATAAGTATGTGAAGGACAAAACTCCATGTGAGGAAAAACTGCCCCCCATATGAGAGAAGAAGAAGAGAGACTAGGAATCCCCCGCTCAATCTGGAATATGCACCAATGATAGAAGCTCGAAGATGAATGAAGAATTTGCTCCATGAACGTCGAACAACATTCCTCCCCTTAAGAAGAGACAAAACGAAAGGTGTATCCATGAATTCTCCCCAACCATGAAGGGAAGATGTATGAAAAAAACTCATGATGAAAGGAATCTCTAAAAACTGCTCAAGTTTCCCCATGTTGATGCTGAAAGGTACCCCCTCCAAAGGTGGTAAGCTATGCCACACTACTGAAAAAGGCACTCCAAGATCTAGTGGAGATGAATGTAGAAAAATATGCAAAGACTCATATGTCTCCTCAAAAGATAAAGAGACCTCCTCCAAGTGTTGTACAAAAGTATCCACAATCATGTCAACCTCTAAAGATTGATCATGTAGAGAATGCACAAGAGGGTCATAGTTATCCCTCACAAAAATCAAAGAAGGATCATCTTCATCAAAGAGAAGATGAATGTCATGAATGGTGTCTCCCAAATCTACAATGTAGGAGTCCACAAACAAATCTGCAATGTCTATCAAGTAGGCATCCCAATCAACTGAAGCTAGAAGACATGAAATATCTTGCTGCACTGAATCATAAGAAGGCAAAATTATTGCACTAGATGCATCATCAGGTGCAATAGGTGGTGTGATATCAATAGAAGGAGATGAAATGCAAGGCTCAAGATCAGGGTCACATGTGAGAATCCCCAAGTTCAAATGCCCAAAGTTCTCCTCAAAATCTGAATCATCAACATAGGTAGAATCAACCTCATCAATAGGACCAAAATCTGAAAAATAGTACAACTGATATGAATGATCAACCACCCCAGTCGCAATGATAGCTCCACTCTCTAAGTCTTTAATGATAACTGAATCAGGTGTGAACTCCACAGTTTTCTTAGTTGCCCCATGTGTGATTTGATAGATGGAAAGAAGATTATTTATCAAGTGGGGTACACACAACACATTATTGAAGGAGTTATCCCCAATGGCAATAGATCCTTTCCCAATCACATCCATGTATATATGATTGCCCATCAAAATCTGTGGCATGTGGCAAGGCTCAAATATAGAAAACATAGACTGTGAAGATGCCATATGATGAGAAGCCCCTGAATCTAGAAGCCATCTCCCTGAATCATGACTTGTAGTAGCACAAAGAGCTTGTACCTTTCCTTTATCTGTCCCAAAAGAGTGATCCTTTCCTTTATCCCTGGAAGAAGAAGCCAATGTAGACATTCTAGAAGGTATGTTGATTCTATTCTTCTGAAGAAGATTCTTCAACTCATCAATATCCTTCTTATAACAATGATGTTCATCATGCCTTGACTTCTTGCAATATCCACAAAAAAGATTGTCCTTATATGATTTCCTCTTAGGTGAGAATGGTGAATCACCTTGTTGTGGAGAGGAAGATTGTACTCCATCTTGTTGTGGTTTAGACTTAGGTTACTTTTAATTCTTGTCTTTTCCTTGATTACTTTTATTCCCTTTGTTAGCCACCAAAGCTTGTGACTTTGAAGATTTGAGAATCCCCATTATCGTCAACTTAGATTGCTCAAGTATCAACATCTTCGTGAATGAATCAAATAAGGGAGAAGTGTATGAGGAACCTTGAGCTAACCTATGGGTGTGAAAGCTAGATACAAAGGTTGCATACTCTGAAGGAAGCTTGTCCAACAAGTTATAAACCAATTGAGCATCTTTTTTGTCAATTCCACAATCCTTTAGCTTTTCTCTTAGCTCAGTTACTTTTGTGACATAATCTTGGATTGTATCAAAATCCTTGGGATCCAAAGTTGTGAGTTCACTATCAAGCTTGTAGCCCTTAATTTCATCAACTTGACCATACAATTTCTTAAAAATATCCCAAACCTCTTTAATTGTTGTACACTTATCAATGTGAAAAATGAGGTCACCTGATACATACTTTCTAAGAGTTCCAAGTGCCATAGCATTCTTAGTAAGCCATTCAATTTGAGCATTAGGATCAGCCTTAGGATCAGGTGGTGATGTAATAGTTTCATTTACATAATAAATGAGTCATTTTTCCATTAGTTTACTCCACCCCTTAATCTTCCATGATGCATAATTATGAGGAGTTAAAAGTGGAAATTTAGGAGAACCATAGCACCAAAATGAAAAAACACAAGATAGAGAGGGGCACAATCACACAAGACACCCCCCAAAATACTCAATCAAGAAATCCTCCCAAAACGGTGATTTTGGCACTTTATACTTAGTGCGTATATAATGGGCCACTTGCAAAACAAGGCAAAGTGGAATTCTGATTTCAATTTACAACTTCTCAAAATGAGATCTAAGAGACTTCAACAAATACTGCTAGTGATCTAAACTAAGTTCCAAGCAAAATGCAAGTACCAAATATGCCAAAAATGGCAAAATACTGAAAGTACATTTTTTTCTTAAAATCACTGCAAATAGATGGCAGATTATGAAAGTAGATGAAAAATTATGCACTTTCAAAAAAAACGGCACCTGAAAAGGAGTCCATATGAGCCCAAACGAAGCCTTGAAAGTTGTAAAAATTGGGATTTCGTGATTTCTGAAAACATTGTATTTGAAAATTAGAAAAATCCTACACCACTGTATAGATCGTGAAATTCTACCCCAAAGCAAAAAAAATTGCTTGAAACGATTAGTTTGGATGAGTGAGATATCGCTATTTGAAAAATGCCTGCAAAATTATATTTTCTGGAAAATTTCCGCCGTAGTGTCAAACTTCAAATGCCTCTAGATTTGGCCTCTGAAGTCTGATTTTGATGAAACAAAAGGCAAAACTAACTTTCTTGGACCTCCTCAATCCAATGGTAACCTCATATTTGACCCATCAAGCTTCAATAATAACTTGCAATAGAAAAATCCAAAATACACAACTCCAAATAGCATCAAATTTTTCTCAATTAGCAAACCAATGACACTCTAATGGCTCTGATACCATGTGAGATTTGGACCAGCTCTGATACCATGTGAGACATGGACCAACTTTGATACCATGTGAGATTTTGCCAAGATCAAGAGGCAATGGAAAGCACAAATGAGAGAAAACAAAAATAGATGATAGGAATAAACTATATTCTATCGAGATGAAAATACTAATCAACTGGATCATCAACCATTCATTTACATACAATGAATATCAAGACTATATGGCTATGTGAGCACACAAAAATGAGATGTGGCTCAATAATAAACAAGGGTAGGTAGGTAGGAGAAACAATATAATATTTCACATGAGGTGGATCACCCACTGAATGTGGAGTGTAACAACAAGATCACACCATAAAAGGCGAGAATTCTCCTACACACACTATCCCAATGTGGCACAAACACCCAAGTGTCTCATACCCAAACTACTATGAAATGCATTTCCTAAGTAAACTTAAGTAAAGTGTAATAATATCCATGATTAATAATTATTTACACCAAATTAATATTTCAAAAAAAAATGTATTACATGCAAGAACAAAGCACATTGAGTTGAAGTATCATTTTCTAAGGGAAAGAGTACAAGAGAAGAAATTAAATATGGAGTATGTGTCTAGCAAAGAGCAGTTAGCAAATATATTCACTAAACTTTTTCCTAAGACAACCTTTGAATATCTCAGAGGTAGATTAGGGGTTGTACACCTACACAAGATCAACTAAGATGCTAGTGATGCATCAATCTAGTGAATTCATTGAATATCTTTCAGTTTTGGATTGATGTGAAATGGGCTACTCCTCACGAGGAGTAGCTATGATGAGATACGAAAAGATGGTAGCAGTAGAGATGAAGACAATAGAGGTATTTGCACCTTTGGCATTGTTGTCAAAGGGGGACAAGAACTAGTTGAGAAGAAGAAGAACTAGATAACCAGTAGAAGAAATACAAAGGATATGTTGAGTAGAAGAGCAAGTACATAACAAATCAATTGAATTTGACAGGATGATTTTTTTTCAGTGTTTCCATCAATGCCAAAGGGCGATAATTTTCACATATTGGCATAACTAATAATGTGAATGGATATTGGCATAACTGTTGATGATATAGTTGAGATGTTGTATGATGACTTAATGAACAGTTTGTCTTGTCATTGATGGCAACTTTGGTTGCATTGTTCTATCATGTTATTTAAGTAATCTATAATTGACTAGAAAGCTATGAAATGGATTTGACAGTTAACTAGCGAATCGAACTTTAACCAGTAAATATGAAACTATGTTATGCTTAAGTAATTGGAACTAGAGATTGTTGAATAATTTGGTGTTGCGGTTCGGAATACATGTTGGTAACATTGTAATGAGCTTATGACCAGAACCACATCATGTTTTCACTATCGAAAGTCATACTTGTGATTGACTGATGTATTTTCTGTAGGGTTTTAGAAGGGTTTAAGAAACGGTATTCAAATCTTCTAATCGGTAATGATTTTGATTTCAGCGGTGTAGTACATTATGTTTGTGTAAAGCGGAAAATTGCGATTGAACCCTAGTTGCTCTCCCCTCTTCCAACTCCAAGGAGAGAGAAGGGAGATTCACTCTAGGGTTGATGGTTTTCACTTAGGGGAGAGACTTTACATTCAAAAGAGGGGTTGAAAACCCATAAGATCCAATCCCATGCAATGCAAGATTGGATGCTAAATGAGTTTCAAGGGTTATGACAGCAAGGCTACCCTCTTTTGTAAAGAATGTGCATAGAAGAATTAAGCTAGGAACGCATAGAAAGTGACAAAGATTCAATTATAAACTGAGATAGGGATATAAGATGAAGCTGCGGACCTAGAATTAGCAATAAAATGTCGATACGGTGCTGTCCTGCAAATTTGAACGAAAGTTGCCGGGACGATGGCGCTCGAGCGCCACGGTCCTCCGAAAAATCCGCCAAATGAAGGGGGATCTGTTCGTCTCTGCACAAGGATTCCAGATCTTCAATTTCAGCCGCGTACCTGCAACCTACACACAGAAAAGCAAAGACGATTGGGGGGTTAGGGATTAGGGGTTTGCCTTTAGGTCAAACCCTGGTTTTGGAATTAACCAAGAAATGAGCAATGCTATAAATGTAAATGTCTGTAATGTAAAACAAGTACTAATACCTTGTTGTAAGGATGTTTGTATCCTTATGTGCGAAGGTATAGATGTTGTTGTTTGTTGTATGTTGTATGTTGTATGTAGCATGTAGTATGTGATCTCCTCTTGAATGGTTCAATCCTTGTCTTGAATGCAACACTTGGCCTTGAATGGAGACTTGAAATGATCAATTGCTTGAAGGAATGCTTGAATGCTTGAATTCTTGAATGCTTGAGTATAGTTTCCACGCTTTTTCCGTCCTATATCAATCTCTATCTATCTCCCTAAATGAGAGAGGAAAATGTAGTTTATATACTTGTCATTTAGGTCTGATAGACTGATTTTTCCGACCTTAGGCCGACCAGGAAATATAATTTTCCAATTTGCAAACATAAAGACCTGAAGTCCAAAAGAGACCAGGCCCAAAATAGGACCCAGGGACCAGGGCGCTGGGTGCCATGGTCCTAGGGGATGAGGGCGTTGGGCGCTCTGGTCCCACCTCCCGGGACAGCAGGGTGCAAAGGAGGTTCAGGCCAGGGTGCAAGAAAATGCAGTTTTCAGTGTCATAATCAGGTTTCGGGGTCTCCATTCAGGTTGCATGTTGCGTCGCCATCGTGAAGACCCAAATGCGGTCAAAATTGCAAGTGTTGCAATTTTAGGACGCTACATTTAGCCCCCACTTTAGCGGGAGTATGTATGCTCATACTTCCGGTAAAGTACAAGGAAACAACATTGAAAGACTTTCACCACGTCAAGGAGGCAAGACACACCAAGCCCCTAGTGGACTAAGGATCTTACGACTTCGATTGACAAAGTAAAAGGGAAGATTATGAGGGAGAACCATGACTGTCAGTAGTAAGGTTCCCTCACTATGAGTCATGCAAGAAAGATATCAAAAATTTTCAAGGCAAAGCTAAATTTGTCAAGAAATTTTCAAGTATCTTGAAAAGATATGAACGGGATGTATGCCCCCCTACGTTAAAGCGATCGCACATGCCTCACTGCGGGTGATTGCTTTAAGGTAGTGATACATATAAGAAATGAGAAAGGAGCACATTATCACAAGGATTTAGCCCCCAAGTGTGAGATAAGCCCAAGGATAATAGATACAAAACACAAAGCACAAGGTGACTTCGCTTTCCTCGGGGTCAGTATGCTGTATGATTATTCATGTATATCATATGTATGTATGCATAATTGTTCTTCATTCCCCAATCAAGGAAGGTCACCTAGAAGAAGGGAACACATGTGTCTTTTGAGTCAACATGAGAGAGACCAAAAGAGATCTCAATGCTTTGCATCGTCCTCAAGTAGACAACACCAAGGACAACAAATAGAAGAATGAGAATAACGTACAGAAGAAGTAACACAAGAGAGGAGGAGAGAATCTGCTATGCTAATGTAACTAGTCTAGCACGTCATCTACCCCCCGATCTTGCTGATCAATGTTTTGGGAAGGTAGGGAACACGCTAGAGGAGGAAAATTCAACACAGCAGATGGAGCTATCACAAGATCCAAACATGTTCCAAGCCACGTTGTTCTTGTCTAGGAGCTAGGATAAGTGCTTTAGAAAATTCATTAGATAAATGGTTATCAATATCAACAAGTTCATATTCACTATCAGAGGCAAGAGAAGCAACATTTTCATCATGAATAACATTTTCATCTATAGCATCATCAAGATTTATAAAAATAGGGTCTTTAATTCGCACAGGATCAAGACCATCATGCATCTTATGTTTTGGAGATTTTGGAGAAAATGGAATAACGCTTGTTGAAGGTGTTTTTGGGGATTGCGAAGTTTGAGAAGCAGCTGCTTGAGCTCTAAGACGACGCTTTCGTCGGCGTTCACGTGCAGAATGTTTTCGTCTAGTCTTAGTAGGAAGTGGAGAAGATTGAGGAGGAGGAATGTTCTCAGCCTTATCACTTGGGTGTTTAGGTTGTGGTCTCTTAGGCTGGATAATAGGAGAAGAAGAAGGTCTCTTCTCTCTATAGAAGAAAGGAGGAGGAACTGCTCCATATAAAGGAGGAATTTTCGGTTTAGGAAGGAGACCAAGTCCATCATGACGAGGAGGGATAGGTCTACTTTTAGGAAGTTTATTAGATATAGACATAGTCACATCCATAGGGATGGGTTGGGAATCTTCTTGAGGAAAGACATTAGTTTTATCTTTCAAAGGAAGAACTTCCTTCTCAAGAATGATAGGAATGTCAAGTTTGGGTGTTCTAGGTTCATTTAGAGATAGGATCATATCTTTTTTCCACTTTTGATAAGATTTGAAAAGATGATCACTTCGCGGAGGAAGGGGTTGGAATTGTTTAGGCCAAAAGTAATCAAGAGGAACGCTAGAAGTTTTTTCAGCTGGTTTAAAGAGACTATGATTGACAGTAACAACTTCACCATTATGGGAAAATTTCAAACACTTATGAATAGGAGAAGCAATAGCTTTCATGGAAGATAGCCAAGGATAGCCAAGCTTCACACGAAATTGTTCGGAAGATGGAATAATAGAAAAGTTCACATCAAGGGATTTGTTATGGACCTCAATGGGCAATGTAATAGAACCAATTGCAGGAGAAGAAAATGCATCAAATAGTTTCACAATCACATCTGTTTTGTCATATATCACTTGATTCAATTGCAAAGTAAAAAGAAATTCTTCAGTAATAACATTAACCATGCACGAAGGATCAATAAGCACTCCACGGCAAGGTGTATTCTTGACTTTTGCAACTATATATAAAGGACCATCAGGTGCCCTAATGGATTCACTGGAATCAAATGTGATGGAAGGTTCTTTAGGGTCTTCTTGCTGCTCCACAAAGTTAATCACATTTGGAGTCATAGACACAAGGCCATCAGATGAAAGAGAGGAATCATTAGTCTCAATCGCATTAGAGGTATGAGACGGTAATGGATCAGTGAAAATCTGAAGATTTTGATTAGGAGGAGCTACAGATGTATTGCCTTTATCATTCACTCCAAAAACAGAAATAGTATTATTATCAATCAAATCTTGAATTTTACCCTTTAAAGAAAAACATTTTTCAGTATCATGCCCAGGCTGACGATGAAATTGACAAAAAGATTTGTTATCAAAATAAGGTGAAGTATTCTTTGTAGGATCAATTTGTCTTATAGGAGGAAGAGTAAGCACATTTTGTTCCAATAACTTATTCATAATACTATGCAATGATTCATTCAAAGGAGTATACTTTCTTTCTTTCTTGAAAAATTTAGAAATAGGAGGCACACCTGATGCTGCATTCACATTGTTGTTGATGATGTTTTCATTGAATTTGATGGAATCTCTGTTCGGTTTAAACTTCCCAAATGGTTGTTGACTGCTATCACCCTTATCACTCGGAGCCATAGGATGTGATTGTTCCATTTGTCTCACAGTCAGTTGATAATTGTGAAGAGTTGCACACAACTGTTGGAAAGAAGTAAACTCAAAAAACAAAAGTTTGTCTCGAATATCTTTTTGTAAATTCGAAATAAAGATTCTTTGAATATCATTATTAGGCACTGGAAAAGAAATTTGAGCATACAAATGCTTATATCTACCAATGAAATCAATCACTTTCTCTTTAACACCTTGTTTACAATGCATTAAATCAATCAAAGTAACTTTAGGACTTATATTGTTTTGAAATTGTTGAATGAAAGCATTTGCAAGTTGTTCGAAAGAAGTAATAGAATAGGAAGGCAACGAGCAATACCATTATAGGGCTTTGTCTCTTAATGTTCTGGTAAACAATTTTGCAAGCAACCTTTGGTCATAAGAAAAATCAGTACATATTGTTTGAAAAGTCTTAACATGTGTTAGAGGATCACCCTTACCATTATAAAGCTCCAAATGCGGAGTTTCGACATGTTTAGGAGGGATAGCTTGAACAATGTCAAGAGAAAGTGGGCTCGCAACATCAAATGTGGGCACACTAAACTTAGATTGATTCATAGAGGCAATTTGTTGCTGTAAAGAAGAGACAGTTTGTGCAAGATTGTTAATGGTCACTTCAGTCGAAGAGTTCATATTAGATGTGTTAGATTGAGATGGAGGTGTTATGTTATTGAAAGAACGTAAAGAGTAAGGTGGTGGGACTCTATGATAATTAATCATAGGAGATGATTGGACAAGAGGAACACTACAAGGAGGAATGGAATGATTGAATGAATTGCCCCCTTGCGTCATGTTCATTTGTGGAGATATAATAGGGACACTCATTGAAGGAATAAATGAAGAAGTCAGATTAAATGAAGGAAGAGGGTTAATTGAAGAAGAAGGATTGCCCCCATGACTGGTGATCACAGGAGGAATGTCTTGTGTAGAAATAGCCATTATGTTTGATGTAAAGGTAGGTATGCTAGCAATAGAAGTCATCAAAGGAATAGAATGATTGACTTGAGTAGGAGGTTGTGTATAACCCAAATTTTCAGCACAACTCTTCATAGGCATCACATTCGAATCCACAATGTGTGAAATACCATGCAAAATATCAATTCCATTCTTATCACTTTGAAGCATATGTTTTAGACCCTCAATTAAAGGAAGAGCTTGACTATCGGGGTATTCTTGAGACATCCATTGTCAAAAATCGTCAAATTGGTTATCCAATTTCGAAAGTTGTTCTTCAGAAACCTCATGGAGAGCTTCTTCATCATTAGGAGGATTAGAGGAATTACCCATGTCCTCATTAAAAAGGCTATTCAAATTAGGTTCCATCTCCTCAGTAGTTAAACCTCAGAAAGACTTAATTCTATGGCTTTGTCTAACGGGAATAGTGTAAGTAGGGCTTATTGTTGTAAAACTCATGCACTAGAGAGGGAGAGAAAATTTTGAATTTTAGAGGTAGCAATTTTCAGTAAAATCAGCCAATCTTCCAGATTTAAGCTGTTAAATACAATCAGGACAATCTCCCGAAATTTCAGAAAAAATGTCAGGGACCGTGGCGCTTCGGAGTGCACACGGTCCCGGCAACTTTTTTCAAAATTTGCAGGGATGAAAGTTATGATGATTTTAGAGCTAATCTGAAAAAATTGAGTGGTTTTACGATCTGTAGATAGGCCAAATTAAAGTTGCAATCTCGAAATTGAACCCTACCAAGATTGTCGAAAAATGCAAAATTTGAATTTTGAAAAAGAGAGGGAAACTGAAATTTTGAATTTTATGATTTTAGAGGGAATGTCAAGAGCAATGCAAATTTTGAAATTTAAAAATTGACTCAATTTCACGCAAAATTCAATTTTGAAAGTGGAAATTAAAGTTGTTGTAATTAAGCACTTAATTTCAAAAGTCACAAATTGTAAGAATTTGAATAAAGCACTGAAATTTTTAATGAATGCAAACACACTTTTCAGATTTAGGACAATAAGAACACAATTTTGACACAAAATTTCAATTTCAATGATTTTTGAATGATTAGAAGCGTTAATCCAAGCAATCCCTAGACCAACTTTGACTGTAATTTTGAAAGTGTTAGATTTGATAAAATCAGCCAAAATTCTGGATTTTAGCAAGAAAATACAGTAAGATCTAGCTCCCGAAATTTTGGAAAAAATGTCGGGGACGATGGCGCTCGGAGTGCACACGGTCCTCGCAACTTTTTTCCAAATTTTCAGGGATGAAAGATATTGTGATTTTATTGCGGAATCCAAAGTTACAGCTGATTTGGAGATGTTTTGATCAGTGAAATTGTCGGACAAAGGTTGAATCAAGAGGGTTTTAAAAATTAGGGTTTTAACACTTAACCACTTAATTTTCAAAATTAAAGCACAAATATGAATTGATAATTTGTAATAGAAGGGTAGATCTGAAACAAGCATTAACATTTAGACATCTCACAAGCTTAATTACTAAAAAGAAAATTTAGGGTTTTTTATGCAATTAACCTCTAAAATTTTGCAAAAGATCAACATCGAAATGTAATCAAGGAATCCAATTTTCAGATCTAATCATGAATAATCAGAAAGGATGTTCACGTCGGGTTCACCAAAATGTAAAGCAGAAAATCGCAATCGAACCCTAGTTGCTCTTCCCTCTTCCAACTCCAAGCAGAGAGAAGGGAGATTCACTCTAGGGTTGATGGTTTTCACTTAGGGGAGAGACTTTACATTCAAAAGAGGGGTTGAAAACCCACAAGATCCAATCCCACGCAATGCAAGATTGGATGCTAAATGAGTTTCAAGGGTTATGACAGCAAGGCTACCCTCTTTTGTAAAGAATGTGCATAGAAGAATTAAGCTAGGAATGCATAGAAAGTGACAAAGATTCACTTATAAACTAAGATAGGGATATAGGATGAAGCTGCGGACCTGGAATTAGCAGTAAAATGTCGATACGGCGCTGTCCTACAAATTTGAGCGAAAGTTGCCAGGACGATGGCGCCTGAGCGCCACGGTCCTCCGAAAAATCCGTGAAACGAAGGGGGATCTGTTCGTCTCTACACAAGGATTCCAGATCTTCAATTTCAGCTGTGTACCTGCAACCTACACACAGAAAAGCGAAGACGATTGGGGGGTTAGGGATTAGGGGTTTGCCTTTAGGTCAAACCCTGGTTTTGGAATTAACCAAGAAATGAGCAGTGCTGTAAATGTAAATGTCTGTAATGTAAAACAAGTACTAATACCTTGTTGTAAGGATGTTTGTATCCTTATGTGCGAAGGTATAGATGTTGTTGTTTGTTGTATGTTGTATGTTGTATGTAGCATGTAGTATGTGATCTCCTCTTCAATGGTTGAATCCTTGTCTTGAATGCAACACTTGGCCTTGAATGGAGACTTGAAATGATCAATTTCTTGAAGGAATGCTTGAATGCTTGAATGCTTGAATGCTTGAGTATAGTTTCCATGCTTTTTCCGTCCTGTATCTATCTCTATCTATCTCCGTAAATGAGAGAGGAAAATGTAGTTTATATACTTGTCATTTAGGGCTGATAGACTGATTTTTCCGACCTTAGGCCGACCAGGAAATATAATTTTCCAATTTGCAAACATAAAGACCCGAAGTCCAAAAGAGACCGGGCCCAAAATAGGACCCAGGGACCAGGGCACTGGGCGCCATGGTCCTGGGGGACTAGGGTACTGGGCACCCTGGTCCTGAAGGACTAGGGCGCTGGGCACTCTGGTCCCACCTCCCGGGACAGCAGGGTGCAAAGGAGGTTCAGGCCAGGGTGCAAGAAAATGCAGTTTTCAGTGTCATAATCAGGTTTCGGGGTCTCCATTCAGGTTGCATGTTGCGTCGCCATCGTGAAGACCCAAATGCGGTCGAAATTGCAAGTGTCACAATTTTAGGACGCTACAATTTGTAAGATGGTGATGATGTGGCTGAATCCACATGAAGTGTTAAAATGTTTTTTGTCGCAATTAAAGATGAAATCTCTTTGGAAACTATGAAGGACATAGAAGATTGTTTTAAGGGCTTGATTGCTTATCAGATAGAAGTGTGGTGATGATTTTTGATCATTCAATGGTTGTAATTGATTTGTAATTTGTTGTAATGATCCATGTGATGATATGTAATGATTTGTTAAGATTTGTGATGATCTATGATGTAAATCTTAGTATGAGGTTAGGGTTTTGTAATCGACTAAGTTGTAAAGTTTATTTAGGGTAAGTCTTTGATGATTTATTGTGTCGGTGATAAAAAGAAGACTGTGTGGCTAAACCAGTGTGTCTATGTCTGCAAGAGAGAAGCAGATTGGAGAAGAAATGGATCTATACAAGCAAGAAGAGAGTGATATTTTCAAATCATATATCTATTATTCCCTAACAGTTGTAGCAAACTCAAAATCCCCAAACTGGGTAGGGCTTGATAGGCCTGATTGTAAATCCCTTCAATGGGTGTCTCATTATCTTGGGTTATAAATCCTTTCACAAGGTTACTGCTACTAGAGAAAATCTCCTAACAGGGCTAAGGTAAATACCTTAACCAGGGTCCTCCTAACTGGGCATAATTGTAAGTTCCTAACAAGGTGCATTCCAAAAGAGTGCAAAATCTTGTGGGTACCGATTCCCCCCTGTGGTTTTTCCCATTTGGGTTTCCACATGAAAGTCTTGGTGTTCATATGGTGATTGATTTGTGTTTATGTTAAGTTGATATCTTTATATTGCATGTATGATATGGAACACTTAAATGAGCAATTTGATATATCTGATTAGTGCATTGATTTCAGTGGCTACCGGTACTAGTCGTGATCTGTTTTGGTGAAGTATTGATCATTTTAGTTTAATTGTTTAGTTTGTTGTTAATAATGATTTATCCCCCCACACCCCCCCCCCCCCCTCAATATTAACCAGATCCTCTAAATAACAAATTTAATATTCCCTTTGTTAATAAGTTGACCCAATGACTGAGATTGAAAGGCTTTGAGATAAACCTTATGCAGGTGAGAGCCAACATAAGGCCAAAGAGCCTTATAAAACTCACAAGGGAAGATATCACAATGAGGCACTTTCTAGTTTTCCATAAAAAAGATAGCTTCCTTGACATACTTAAGGGTAATTTGGTCACAAAAGGCTTTTTGAGAATTAGAAAGCCGAGAAGGAACAACATCAAGACATTCCTTCATCACTTGGTCATGTTTAGGGGAATTTTCCTATGTTGTGAAAACCTTCTCATAATGTTTGAAAAAATCTTGAAGAATGTCTAGAAGCTCAGAGAGCACCAAATGACCCTCTTCAATTGTTTGATACCAAGGGAGGAGTGTCACACTCTAAGAGCCAAAAAAAACTCTTTGGAGGAACGATCTCCAACTTTGGGCCAATTGAGACAAGCTTTAATTTGAGCTCCTCTGACAACATGGTTATTTGTAACCTAGTTTTTATGGCAGAGTTGGGAAAACCAAATCTACAAGGTAGGGATGAATCGTGTAGCATCCAAAGCTTCAGTGGTGGAGCTCAAATCCCTAGTGGTTGCCTCATAGGACCATTGGTGGTACATAGCCAACTACCTACCATAAATATGGAAAAATGATGTTGTGCATTGGATCACATCATTCCACCATGTAATCTATCTAGTGGACTAAGTAGGATGGCTTTCTAGATTTCAAACCCTTTGGATGTTAGCCAACGTGAGCGAATGACTCAATAAAGAGGTGTTGAGAAAAAAAAATTCTTTTAGAGGGTTATACATGACCCTACTACCACTCAATGGTGAACTTGATGGGAAAATGATCTAACAGAGTAACCTCAACAAGAATAACAACCGATAAATCTTGATTTTCTCCAAAATAAAAAAAAGATTGTGCCAAGATCATGAAATCATCAAGGCTTTTAAATACTCTGTCAAGACCAACTTTGTAATTACACCAAGTGTGACAAACACCATGAGGATGGTGATGGTTGGTATTAGGATCAAAAAGACCCAATTTATTATGCATGCAAAACTAGGCTTCCCATTCACTAGGTATCCATTGAAAAGGAAAATTGGCTTCTTTCTCAGAGGTCACTTGTACCATATTAAAATCCCCACACATAACCCAAGTAGTGGGTGGAAAGGAATCAGTTATCCACTACCACAAATGTGATCTTTCAATGACATCATTGGGAGCATAAACATTAATGATCCTAAAAGATTGATTGTCAACTGACAAGAGGACCACAACACTCTCTGAGTGGGATCTAACCCATGAGCCACAATAGAAGAATTCCAACTTGGAGAGATGAGAGTGACAACACCTCCTTGACCAACATTGCATTTTGTAGCAAAAACCAGGTCATCTAGCCATATCACATGACAAAAAGCAACAAGTATGAAGGCTGAAATTTTAATCTCTTGACCAGGATATTTTTGTTGAGTATCCTACATGGAATACTTCCTGGTGAGGTCAGTAAGACCTCAGACATTCCATGACATGAAATTCATACTTCAAAATTTTGGATGTCATCCTCCTCCTCAAGATAAGAGAAGCTATTATACAAGAAGTCAGAAGTGTTGAAATCAGGGATTACTAAGAGGGGGGGATGAATTAGTGATCCACCGGTAAAGGGATTTCCAAATTTAACTTTTAAGCATTGAAAGCATACACTTAAAGTTGAAATGTAGAAATAAATATTAAACAACCAAAAGATCATAACAATAGTATTTTAACCTGGAAACCCAAATGGGAAAAACCACGATGGGATTTGAAACCACAATATTATTCCAATATGGCTAGTAGAAAAGCAATATTAAAAATGGGAATGTGCAAGCATTCAGGTACAATTCCTAGAGCTCATTGCTCAAATGTAATTGCCCGAAGGGATACAATATTCAGGGAAGTCTCACTGACTTACACAACTAATTACAATGATTAATTACAATGTATGAACTTTGAAATAGCATCTAATATGCCTGGATGAGTTTCACTTGAGCACAAATTAACTGACTGGATCACCTTCTCTGTTCTTCCCTATACAGTGTCTCTGTAAACTACTGGATCAAGAATGTGCATGTAAAATTGTTCCAAAATAGATTCTTGATCACCTCTTTATCGCATACAATCGCATCATACATAAAAAAGATCACCCACGCTAAATTTATATACCAGTAACCACAAAATAGGTCAGTCTGAAGATGTAATGTGTAGATATATGCCGGCTTGACAGGATCCAGAAGGATAAATGAAGATCACCAAAATGATAATAAGATGATGTATCTAAGTCCGCTCAATCAACAAAAACATGATTCAATGCACTGCAATCATCGGAAATCTTTTGAACCTAAACATGGTATGTTCTTCCTGAAATATTGGTTAACACACTACCAGTTAACACCTACTTTCGGATAAGAAAAATTACAACCATCAGAATGAATCTTCATGAGGAGTTTCCATCAATGACAACCCTAAACCAAAAATTAGTCACCAGAAATCACCGGATGAGTGTCAATTGCCAACAATATCCCCCTTTGGCATTGATGGCAACACCTATTAAAAATGGCTAAGTGTTGAAACCTCTGAAACTTGTACACTGGATCAACAATGAAAGAATTCTAAGGCCCCCCCTTAGATCAGCAATCCAAAATCTACATCACCGAACTGTATACTCCATAGACAATCAGCCTATACATTTTTCACCTTATCTCTCCCCCTTTGAAAGCAATGCCAAAGATGGGGTGCTATCCAAAATTGATATATAGAGTACAAACACTTTATAGATACTTAAAGAGGTCAACATAAACAGTCTTTAAAAATCCAAGGTGAGTATCCCACCCACTCTTCAACTTGTCCAAAACTATGATAAATGCATTAAATACAGTAGCATGAATTTCTAACTTTCTCAAATATGATGATACAAGTTGGGCCATATCCTTCATACAGTCCACCTTATTACTTAGTATAGTGTCTAACCAAGTGGCAATCAGGTTCCAAAGTTTACCCACTTTCCCTAAAGTTTTCTCCTTATTCGCTTGAAGGCTTGAGGTATGATCATTTAAGGCTATAATTTGTCCTTCAATACTTTTAGTTAATATTACATTAGGGTCACAATACTAAATAATACTAGCAAGCTTGTCCTAGAAAACACCTATCTGTTTATCAATATCAATAGTGAATGTAGGCAAAATAAGGCAAGATTTATACAATTTTCTTGCTTCTGACAATGTGTCAGAAATAATCTATAGTTTCTTATTCAGTGTCACCCTATCATCTTCAATCATCTTCTAGAATTTTTGTTTTCTAGCCTCCTTAAACCTATCCAAAATTTTATGTGTAGCAGTCTTTTCTAATGAATCAAAACTAGTATTTACACTGTTAATCAATTTCAATAATTTACCAGAGGGACTATTATTTGAATCTAACTGTACACTGGGAGCCACCTTCAACAAAACATCTATAGACATCAAAATTATTTTTTTCTCTTCAATCTCTGATTTCACTAGATCTTGATTGGCTTGGGATTGCACTGCAACTGCGAACATAAGCTTTTATGCAGGAGACATCTTCCCAAGATTAGCTGAACCATCAAGATTTATTTGGAATTTGAGGTGAGGTCCCAATAACCAGAGGAGTGGCAATTTTTGGATCAGCTATGCCTTTACCTTTATCAACCTCAGATACCTTAGCCTTAGCTGACACAACATCCTTCTTCTCTCCCTTATCTCCTTTATCTATTGCATCGGTGTCGCCCCTTGGTGCAATATCAACCTATTGAATCTCAGGAGTTGCAGAGCTATCTACTACCAGAGGATTGTCACCGGTCTTAGCATCAAGTATGGTATTGCCTTGGTCTTCTAGTTAATCTCTAGACTGAATCTCAACCTTCTGACTTCTAGAAACTCCTTTCTTATCTTCCAGCTAAGATGGTTTAAGTGCATCTTTGTACAAAGGGTCATTCTGGATAATCTTTCTCCATATCTACTATGTTGCTTTTCTCACCTCCTCTATATTCCCAATCATCAATCTATTGATCCTATTTTTACTTATGAATTCCTTTTTACTTGCCTCTTCAACTAACCTTATTATTTCATCATGAGTAATACAAGTACATACATTTACTAGCTCTCTCTCTCCTTCATTTCTCTATCAATTTTTCTTGCATCCATTCTTCTAGCATCTATTAAACTATACAAGTCCTTTGGGATGAAATTTTATAATTCAATTAATGTCTTACTAAATTTATGTAAGTATAATACAATTGCTTTCTTAACTTTCCTTTTTTCACCTTCATCAAAATTCTCAAAGTATGCCCCAAGATTCTTCAAATTGTCATCCACTATTATTTCATCTATCAACTGAACTGCTGATAATGGAGGAATGATTATGTAATTACCTTGAATTTTTCTAGACTCAAGGTATCTGTCAAGTTGACTTTTGACCTTTCTACCTCTTTTGGATCTTCTGGTAGGAGCAGGATGAGATTTTGCCTTCTTGGATTATTGAGCTCCACTAGTCTGCAACTTCCTCACTACTCTTATAAACTCTCCCTTCTTATTTTCCTTTCCTGCCTCCTCCTCAGACTCCATTTTTGAGGCTATCGAAGATACTATAACATAGGTTCTTTTTGGATTATCCTTCTGCTTCAGCACACCTTTTCCAAATGGGCTAGGTTTTGCAGGATATGCCACCGGAGTAGGAGCAAACTTGGTTTCTTTAGGTTTGTCCTTGGAGGGATCCAGATCAACCTTGGGTTTCTTGTTTTCCTCTTTGGCCTCCTTTTGCACATATTTATCTCTTTCTTTCTTCACCTTCTCCTTGGTGAAACCTATCTAAGCAGCTACGTATTCTACCATCTTAGTGACTTTTCTCTTTCGAGCAAGGGTAGTGAATTGCATATGCAAACTGAGGTCTTTCTCTTTGAATGTGCCAAATCTCCCTTCCTTGGGACCCACCAAATGAATCAGAAGGTACTGTGTCTATGATTCAAGTGTATCAAAGTCAAATTCATAACCCATGTGCATAATCTATACTATTCGAGGCTCTACTTCTTCCATCAGACACTGATCCTTATCGACCATGAAGAAAATGGTTTTCTCATATTTTTCAACTACCTTCTTAGGAATCCTTTTCCTATTGTTCATTGCATCTTGGTAGGTTTTAAAATAACCCCAGAGGGCAAATATCCTCATGGTTGTATTACCAACTCCCCATAGACCTTCCTTGATCTGCATGGCCACCGGTCTATCATAGGCCTAGTAGACCTTACCTTTGATACCGAGTATCTCATTCAAGAAGTAAAATGCCTGAAAAATAAGGAGTGTACCATATTTAAATGTATGTTTTTAATCCTTCTTGATCTTCTTTAGATTACTCAACAATTCATTCAAGAGGGCAGTGCATAGATCATACCTTTTATCTTCCTTGAGCATTTTCTACGCAAAGTAAATAGCAGTATCGGAGACAAAGTTGTAATGATTGGACTAGTAAACCTTGTATCTAACTACTTGTACTTATGCTCTGCATACCCAGCCCCATTAGTTTTCTTGTCTTGAAAATATGGGTCCCCATTTTTGCTTCTTTTTTATTTTTGTAGCTTTGTTTATTTTAGTTTTTGCCTTAACACCCCAGAGTCCTGAGGTGTTCTTTTCCTGTCTTTGAAGTCCCACCTTGGAACCCCAGAGTTCTAAGGTAGGTACTTTTTTGTTGTTGTGTTCTTACCCTGGAACCCCAGAGTTCTGAGGTAGGCTTTTTTTTCTTGTGTTGGTCATGACCTCGGAACCCTGAAACCCTGGAGTCCCGAAGTCGTGCCTTGTCTTTTTGTCGTTGAAGCCTCATAATCCCAGAGTCCCATAATTCTGAGTTCTTCATGTTTTGTCGTTAGTCACTTTGGAACCCT
This sequence comes from Cryptomeria japonica, assembly GCF_030272615.1. Taxonomy (NCBI): domain Eukaryota; kingdom Viridiplantae; phylum Streptophyta; class Pinopsida; order Cupressales; family Cupressaceae; genus Cryptomeria; species Cryptomeria japonica. The sequence goes on along the minus strand of NC_081410.1, from coordinate 628,608,492 downwards.
CGAACCCCGGAGTCCTGAAACTGTGTTGTTTTTTTTAACTTTGGAATCCTAGAACCTTGGAGTCCCGAAGTTATTTTACTTTTTTTTCTTTTTTCCACCCCAGAACCTCAAATTCTCGAGGTGCCCTACTTGTTTTTTACTTCAGAAGTCCGAAACCCTGGAGTTTCAAGGTGTGTTTTTTATCTTTCTATGTTTTCCATCTTAGAAGTTTGAAACCCTGGACTCCCAAGGTCATGCTTAAGGTGACCATACAGATGGAATATCAGGAGTATAAATAGAGGAAATGAACTTTTTTGAGCTCATTTGTGCATTCAAGTTTTCCAACCTCCTAGCTCTGCCTCCTGACTTTGTACCTCCATGTTGCTAAGTTTTCAAGGGTTTTCTTCCTCTAGATTGGAAAAACTATATGGACCCAACCTCCAACAAGAAAGTTAAGCAATTGGATACTCCCCACAACCATGAAGTACAATTATCAAGGGAAGGTTTATGTTTCAAAACTGGATGATCAAATCAAATAGGTAACTGACATAGAGGTGGGACATGTTGAATTAGAGAATATTGGAACACAATTGGATAAACCAAGGCTAGAGGCTCCTTATAGGAGAATCAAGAGATCAGAGCTAGTAGAAGTTGTATGTAGGAAAAGTGGTACAATGAAACGAGAATTAAAAAATTAATGACTTGTCCACACACCAATGGGACTCTTGGTGCAAGTTACGGAGTTGTATGGGATAGCTCAACTTCCCAAGGGATGTTCCATTGTTCTCTATCTCACAAGACCCCTTAAGTAAATGCCTTTTCTCTTAGATCACTGAGCAAAGTGACTTAGGGATGACAATCATAAGAATGGGGGATGCTTTTGATCAATCTAACATGAATGCAATCCTAACTATACATGATTTCAACAAATATGAATTAAACTAGTGTGTATAATGCTAAGATGAAAGGATTAGTAACAAGACTATCCTAGCATATCATACTAGTCTACCATGATTATACAAATGAAGATGATTTGATTATTTTTATCAAAGAGAGGTTAAATGCTATATAAAAATAATTTAGATGCTTAGTAAAATGCCTATAAGTGTGATACTAAAGACTTGGATGATGGAATGAGAAAATGAGGGCTCTATTTATAGAAAAAATAGGGCAATGGATGGTCAAGATTGGATGATCTTATCAAGGACCAGGATTGAAATTTATCAATCCATGTTTACAATTTTCACCAATGAAATGGTGACAATTCTCAACATAAAATTGCTTGAGAGAAGATGTAAGAATCATTAAATGCTTGAGAAGACATGATGGTTACCCTAGGAGGTAAGGGTTAAGGTTAGGTTAAGGTTATCCTATGGATAAAGCTTTTACCCAAAGGGTAAACTCATGTGCAAGGGTTAAAGAGATAACCATGGTCAAACCATTAAATGCTTGATGAGACCCTAGGGTTAGATGAAGGTTGAGTTAGGCAAAAAGTCTCTAACCATGCCAAAAGGGTTAGTTAACCATTAATGGTTTGGAAGACTTTGGGGACAAATTTGTAAGAGTCCTTCCAAATTTGGGGGAACTCAACAAGTTAGCTTGTTGAAGGCACAAAGGCTTTAATGCCTTTGGAAGACTTTACTCCAAATTTGAGAAGTGACATTCTCAAATTTAGGGAAAGGGGATAATTGAAGGGTTTAGGCTAATTGGTTAGGATTAGATGGGTTCTAGGAGAGTCTAGAAACAGGGTTAGGAGTCAAGTGGGAGATGTAGGAGAATGAAAGTGGATGGAGGATAATATTAATTAAAATAAATTGCTTTATTTCAACAAAATAGATGCAAGTGGAGAATTTAAATAAATTAGATATATTTATTTGAAATAAATAAATTTAGATTTAATTAAAAGGAGAGAGAAGGGATTTAATTCAATAAAATGTTTTATTCAATTAAATGACATGAAAGAGTTAGTTCAATTTAAATAAATAAATTGAATAATTTATTTAATTAAATAGAGGAGTGTGGATGATTTAATTAAATTAGATTTAACTAAATAGAGAAATGAGAATAAAATGACCATTAAATATTAATTTAGGAAAGTGGTCATTTTTTATATGTCTACAGAAGTAATTGTTTTTCCTCAATCTATCAAAGCCCCAAAATTCATTATGATTATGGCACAATTATACAATGTAGTCACTAGGAATTCCAACGATGCCCAAGGAAGGACAGTAATAGATTTATCTACTGATATGTTGGGATTTGTGTTTGGTATTCCTTTAAGAGAGGAAGAGATGCTATTGACAACTAAGGAAGAAGTCGCTCAAGTATGGGATGGGGATATTTCTTCGAGAAAAAGGCATATGAATGAAAATTGGCTTGAGGAGGAGAGGAAAATGGGATTGAAGACCAATGGCATTCTAAGGGCTGATTTCAAGGAGCTACAATGTGACCTGATTATTATGTTGAGCAAGGCCTTCGACAAGATAGATCGCCGACATTTCCACCCATGGATGTTTCACTACATTACTACTCTTCTAATTGAAAAGAAATATTTTGATTGGGCTCAAATATTATAAGATAATATACATAAGTTGTTGGTTGGTGTGTATAGAATGAAGAAATTCTTCTTTACCTCATATGTTGTTTAGGTAGTTTTGCCCGAGCAGGCAAATTTCTAGGGTTGCAAACAGAGGGCCGACTCAGAGAGGAGGAAGGACAAAAGAAGGTGTGGGAGTATTACACCCAATTCCCTCTATTAAACATAAAGGTACATCACAAAAGAATAAACAATGGCTTCCTTTTCCCTGTCATCATCAAACTTATAGGTGATACATGTTATAGAATAAGCCTAGAAGCAATGACCATAATTAGGGAATGGGCATGTTGGTTCATTAAGAACCAACATTCCACATATATTAGGGTCAATGGATTCATAAGGATCCCTATGTTGTTTCCAAGATACAACAATGACCACATTATACTATTAGAATATGTTAGGCAGATGTTGGGGTTACAATCACTATTGTCTTCAAAACATAAGGCAAGTGTGGATCTTTTCAGTTTCTATTGTTTACTTTTCCTGTTCCAAGATCCAAGTGGCCAAGACAGCAGATTAGGAACTTTAATATTTAAATTTAAAAGAATCCAATTATGCTCAAGAGTATTATGACCCATACAATAAATTGAAGCAAATAATGACAAAGGCATATGAGGGCATTAAGCCAAGATTGGAGGATTTTTGGGCTAACCTCCAAGATAGTTTTGAAGTCAGAGAGAAAAATTAGTCTAGACTCTCAATGCCACAAATAAGGAGTTTTGAAATAGAGACCAATCTTCCTAAATAATTAAGGGATGATGGTGATTTGTTAGACCCTACATATAAAGAATGAGAGATTGATAAGAAGCCCCTCTCTCCAATCAAATGGTTAGGGCATGAAGAGATGGATAGAGATATAGCAACTCAAACTATTATAGATAGAACTAGGCAGTGGCTAAGTTTGAGGGTTAGGCCAAGTGCTTCGAAGGGGAAGAAAAAGGAATCAACCTTCGGTGTTCCTTAGTCAAGGGCTCATAAATAGTATTCCTGTAGTACAAGGTCTAGCTCTAGAAAGAATACATCTACGGACCCAAAAGAGGCTGCCCAATCTAAAGAAAGTACTGAGGAACTCCTAAAGAAAGTCAAGGAGAAAATGAGGAATGCCAAAATTTTGAAGAAGGCTACTGATTTTGGAGTTAGAGAAGGGTTAGGAGTTTTTCCATTGGCAGAGGTACATCCCATTAGGATAGAAATTGGGAAAACTCTAGGAGAGGGAACTCAGGAGGATGATGAACAAGGGAAAGCTGATGAAAGTACACAACCTCCTCCTAATATGACAAGTGCATCTACTTATCCCTTGCCAACAAGCACCACATAGGCTCCATTTTTTCCGTCAACCACTACAACCCCTCTGCCAACACCGTCCAATATTTTTGTAACAACATCAGAAACATTACCTCAAGTAAACATAGTATTGACTCTTATTGTAGAAAAGGTAAGAATTCATAACATCGAGTTAGATTCTAACCAAGAAGATGAGAAACTTGTGGTACAGTTGGTACAAAAGAAGTACTAAAGAGAAGAAAGAAAAGAAGTTTAGCAAGCTAAAGAAACAGGAACTGATTGACCCATGAACAATGATGAACAAGTTCTACTAGTTGAGCAACCACTTGGGGGAGAGACAAAACAAAATGAGCCTAAGGATTCATAGAATGAAATGTTGGTCTTAACTCCAAACAACCAAGAACATCTAATAAAAGAGAGAGTTGCGAAGAAAGGTATGGAGGAAACAGATAAAGGTGGTAGGGAGTTTGAAGAAGAGATGAGTGATAGGTTAGGAGAGTTGCATAAGAAACAATAGTTGAATATTGATTTCACTCTCTCAACCGCTTAAATTCCACCGGCTACATCAACCTGAGATATTCAAACCCAGGAGAAATAAGGAGAGGAGAAAGATGAGGTAAAAGAGTAGTCAAATGTACACATGGTGACTGTCGACATTGTTCCACATGAAGGTGAAAAGGATAAGGATGTGCCATAATGGCTAAACTTCACCTTCGAGAAGAGAAAATTCATGCTACCAAAGGTTACACTACAACAAGTTGTCACTGAAGAACAATGAAAAACAAAGAAGGCAAATACAATTCATCATTTGTCAAGGACGGGTTCTAGTGAAGTGATTTCTAATGTAGTAGTTCCAACACAAGATAAAGGTCAAGACTCCCTGAAATAGAAGGTGTCATGGGTCAAATTGGGTAAACAAACCAAGTGGGGAGAGCTAGACGTTAATCCTATGAGGATGCAGTTAACACTGAGAGGGTGGTTGAAATATTATTAACATAATCTATAACTTCAAATAAAAATACCATTTACAACAGATCTTAAATCATTTAATACATGAATCTATCCCTTTAGTAGATCACATACACTTGTTACCAACTTATGCAATCTTATTAATCAAAATATTCACCACCTAGATATCTGATCAACACATACTCATACTAACTTATTATCAGATTAGAATACTTCATCTATCAATTCATTAACATTACTAGTAACCACTTATAGATCTTTGATAAATAACAGTAAACTTATCATAACTAGTAATCAGAAATAATTCATGAAAACATAAACACTATGAAAAGACATTCCACACATGAACACCAAGATTTTTTTGACATGGAAACCCAAATGGGAAAAACAATGGTGGGGATTGGTACCCACAATAATTTGTACTCTTTTTAACTACGCCCTATTAGGAGCTTAGCCCCGTTAGGAGCTTACAATATGCCCGATTAGGAGCAGACCCTATTAGGAGTCACCCGGTTAAGGGATTTGCCTATCACTCCAACTAGGAGCTTAATGATCTATTAGGATCAACCTGGTTAGAGGATTTAAACACTCTTTTTTGAGCTTCCTTGTTAGGGGAATTAGATGGCAAAGGCCTATTAGGATTTACCCAGTTAAGGGATTTATGCTGTTGTAATTCTTACAGAACAACAGTGAAAAAAATGATCTGTTACTTTACACTTTCAGCTTGCTAAATCAGATCCAATTATGCTTCACAGTTTGCAACACTCAGGCTGATATCTATCTTCTCTAGGATGGCTTAACTCATTCTCCTAATGCCACCGACACATGAAACATCAATTGTGTCACCCTATATAGCCATAACAACTAAGTCAGCCATAAAACCTAGTTACATCTTTAATTTATAATACAGATCATTACAACAATTTACAATGCAATATCAACTGTTGATTGTTAAGAACCCATTACAAAAATCTGATCTATACATATGTCAAACCCTTAAAACATTTCGCTAAGCACTTTCCACATTCCCAAGAAATTCTACCACCTTTTGCACCAAAACACAATTCAAATTATTCACGTGGGCTGTGTCGTGTTATCTCCTTTATTTATATTCTCCACCAATCACCATCATATCAAAAATCATTACCAGTTGAGTGAATTCATCAGTGGTCCTAAAACCCTACTAAAACTATAGCGCAACTCCATCAAAAATTCAAAACATGCCTTTCGGTAATCAACTGTAAAGCGGAAAAATCAAACCCTAGTTGTTCTCCCCTCCCCAACTCCAAGGAGAGAGAAGGGAGAGTCACTAGGGTTGATGGTTTTCACTTAGGGGAGACTTTACATTCAAAAGAGGGGTTGAAACCCACAAGATCCAATCCCACGCAATGCAAGATTGGATTCTAAATGAGTTTCAAGGGTTAAGACATCAAGGATACCCTCTTTTGTAAAGAATGTAGATAGAAAGATTGAACTAGGAATGCATGTAAAGTAGGAAAGATTCACTTATAAATAGAGATAGGGATATGAGATGAAGCTGCGGACCTATAATTAGCAGTAAAATATCGAGACGGTGCTGTTCTACAAATTTGAGCGAAATTTGACCGGACAATGGCACCCGACGTGCACACGATCCTCTGAAAAATCCGCGAAACGAAGGTGGATCTGTTCGTCTCTGCATAAGGATTCCAGATCTCCAATTACAGCTGCGTACCTGCAACCTATACACATAAAAGAGAGGATGATTGGGGGGTTAGGGATGAGGGGTTTGCCTTTAGGTCAAACCCCGGTTTTGGAATTAACCAAGAAATGAGAATGTTGTAAATGTAAATGTTTGTAATGTAAACAAGTACTGATACCTTGTTGTAAGAATGTTTGTATTCTTACATGCAAAGGTGTAATGTATGTAGTGTGTTGTATGTTGTAAGTGATCTCCTCTTCAATGGTTGAATCCTTGTCTTGAATGCAACACTTAGCCTTGAATGGAGACTTAGAATGATCAATTGCTTGAAGGAATGCTTGAATGCTTGAATGCTTGAATGTTTGAATATTGCTTTCGCCTTTTTTCCATCTATCTCCTCCTCTTTTTGAGAGGGGAAATGTAGTTTATATACTTGTCAATTAGGGTTGAAAGACTGATTTTCCTGACCTTAGGCCGACCAGGAAATATTATTTTCCAACTTGCAAACTTAAAGACCCGAAGCCCCAAAAGAGACCGGGCCCAAAATAGGGCCAGGGACCAGGGCGTTGGGCGCCATGGTCCTGGGGGACCAGGGTGCTGGGCGCCCTAGTCCTGAAGGACCAAGACGCTGGGCGCCATGGTCCCACCTCCGGGGACAGCGGGGTGCTAGGAGGATCAGGCCAGGGTGCTGAAAAATGCAGTTTTTGATGTCATGAACAAGTTTCAGGGTCTCCATTCAGGTTCCGTGTTGCATCGCCATCGTGAAGACCCAAATGCAGTCAAAATTGCAAGTGTCACAATTTTAGGATGCTACATCAACATAGGATGAGGTTCTGGTCACATACACAAATCCATCGTAAAAGCTTATGTCTCAAACCACAAGTCTCCAACCATCACCAATTTACTGATTCAATCAAAAACTTTTCTTTTACTGGTTGAAGTCCTAATTCTCAGCCCTTCTAGTAAACCCTATCATACTTACAAATTCTAAATATAGTAGACCAAATTACTTATCCAAAAATTTAGATATCAAAGTTAATCTATGACCATTATCAAACATTAATTGACATAGGTTTCCATCAATCACAACACAAATAACTGGTAATGTCATCATCATGCTCCTACTGATACAGTCATTAACTCATATGTATCAGTTATGCCAATCATGCCAACAATCTCCTCCTTTGGCACTGATGGAAACAACAATCAGTTATACAATTAGTATACAATCATATATGCCAATCATCTGCATCTTAGCACATTAAATGTCGATCTTTGCATTTATTGGTCTTCACTATCTTTTCTTCTCCTCAAGCCTAATCATCAAATTTATTTTTCTTCTCCCATAACTGATTAGCTGATTTCTTTTTCTTCTCCCTCTTTGATAGAAATTCCCAAGTTAAAAAATGAATCACTTGACTTCAATGTAATCAGAAATGTAAATCATATCATACTGCATTAGAGCACTCCCCCTACGGAGTAGCTCACATCTTCATCAATCCTTAGTGAAGAATAAACATGAAATTCACAGGATTGATGCAACTGCAACATCTTAGTTCTTCTGGTGTAGGGGACTAACCCCTAATTTACTTCTAAGAAACTCAAAAGTAATCTTTAACAATGGTTTAGTAAAGATATCAATTGACTGATCTTTACTCTTTACATACTCCATCTTTACCTGCTTCTCCTGAACTCTTTCCCTTAAGAAATGATACTTTAACTCTATATGCTTGGTTCTTGCATGAAGTACAAGATTCTTGGAAATATTTATTACACTTGAATTGTCACAATAGATAGTCAATGGCTCAGACATATCTATCTTGAATCCTTCTAGCACATGTCTTATCCATATGGCCTGTGTGCAATTCATGGATACAACAACATACTTAGCTTCAACTATAGATTGAGAAACACAAGTTTGTTTCTTTCTTGTCCATGCTACAAGTCTTCATCCCATTAGAAAAGTTCCACTAGTTGTGCTTTTCCTATCGTCCACATTGCCTACCCAATCTGCATCAGTAAAAACATCTAAAGTGAAATTTCTTTTAGAGGGATACCATAATCCATAGTCTAATGTTCCTTTAAGATATTGGAAAATCCTCTTAACAACCACCATGTGACTTTCTTTGGGATCTTTTTGAAATCTTGCAACTAACCCAACAACATGAGTAATGTTCGTTCTACTATGCACAACATAGTGTAGTTTACCAATCATAGACCTGTATTATTTTTCACTAACATCAGGTGAATCATGTTTCTTTGTCAACTTGCAGCCTGTTACCATCGGTGTACCTACCGGATTATAGTCTTCCATGCCAAAATTCTTTAGCACCTATTTAATATACTTGCTTTGACAAATAAAAATACCACCATCCAGTTGTTGGATTTGTAATCCAATAAAGATCTTTATTTCACCGATTAGAGACATCTCGAATTCCTTTTTCATCTCATCAACAAAGTCCATACTCATATTATCATCTCCACCAAAAATTATGTCATCTACAAATAATTCAACTATTAGCATCTTGTCTCAGTTAGTTTTTAGATAAATATTATTGTCCTCACTGGTGTATGCTGGAATCCAATGTTGATCAAATGTGCATGTAATCTCTTGTACCATGCTCTCGCTGTCTTCTTTAGACTGTACAAAGTTTTATGCAATTTACATACCATGTCCTTATCATCGGTCAAGGAAAAACCATTTGATTGTTTAATGTATACTTCCTCTTCAAGAATTCCATTCAAAAAGGCTTACTTGACATCCATTTGGTCGACTTTGAATCCCTTATATGCAACAAATGCTAGCAGCATCCTTACTCCTTCCAATCTTGCAACCAATGTGAAAAGTTTCACCATAGTCTTCACCTTCTTCCTGTGCATATCCTTTGAAGACTAACCTTGCCATATTTCTTACCACTTTTCTATCTTCATTTACCTTATTCCTAAAGACCCATTTAGTTCCAATCACATTCTTGTCCTCCAATCTAGGAACAAGTGACCATGTCTGATTTTTCTCTACTTGATCTAATTCCTCATTCATTGCTTTCACCTAGTCACCGTCTTTGAGTTCTTTTTAACTGTTTTGGATTCCATTGTAGAGATAAAACAATAATTTTATCTAATCTTCCTCCTAGTCTGCACACTTGCATTCTTATCACCAATTATCTGGTCCTAAGAGTGATTTAATCTCACATATCTAGGTATACTTTGTGTTGGTTCTACATCTTCCTCATCTGATTCACCAGTCGATTCACTACTTTCTTCTTCACTATCCTCGCTTATCGGTTGAGCACCTAGTACTACATTTTCTAGTTGGTCATTATTATGTGCTTTCAGTTCAAAGATCACCAGTATTTCTTCATTATCATATTTTTTAGGTTCAGACCTACTCGATCCTTCAGATTTATTTGACAAATCATCCACCTTCACATTAACACTTTCAACTATTTTCTTAGTTCTCTTATTATAGCATCTATATGCCTTGCTTTTAGAAGAATAACTAACAAATATTCCTTCATCAGATTTTGCATCAAACTTTCCAGTGTAGCTATCCTTTTTAATAAAACATTGACTTCCAAAGATTTTGAAATAACTAACACAAGGAGTTTTACCATACAATAGTCCATAAGGTGTCTTATTGTTGTCTTTCTTTACAAGTATCCAATTTAATGTGTTGGTGTAGGAGCACCTAGGACTTAGGCTATTAGTTTTTTCTCAAGTTTGTCTTGTACTGACCCTAGCCAAGTCAGGTAGTGAATAAGGGCTCCAGGAGGGTCCAAGAGTGAGTGAGATGAGTAAAATGTAGGCCTAAATTGAGTTAGTTCTTCTTAGGTTTGCATTTTGTACCTAGGTAATGGTTTGAGTAAGTAGTTGACCTTCTTGTTGGTCAAAAGTGTCAAAACTTGGTATATGCATAAGGGAGGGTTAAATTAGTCTTAGAAATTCTTTAAAATTCATGAGTGATGACTTAGAATAGGTCTCATAGGTTGAGAAGGCCAAAAATGTAAAAAGTGCAAAGTTGCAAAAAGTTGTCATGATAACTTTTGAAAGTTGTCATGACAACTTTTGTCCTAAATTTATTAGCGATGGAGTTAGGGATTGTCCAATGCCCTAGAATGACTCCACACATGGGGAATACTATAAAAACCCTCTCTTGCACAGTTACCAAGGTTGTATTTTTTGTTTTGTAAGTTCAACAATTTGAAACTACTCATTTTCAGATTGTTTGACATCATTTTGGCGTTATTTACTCATTTTGTGAATGCAAATAGATTGAATCCATTGATCTAGTAATGGATTGATTTTCCTTAGTTTTTTATAGAGTATTTCATTTCATTTCAAGCTTTGTAGATAAGTTGTATTGGTGTTTTCTTGTTTTGGTTTGCAAAGAACCAGTTTTGGCTTGTATATAGCAGTTTTTTGTAAAATGGTTTCCCCAAGAATTCCCTCCATGCTACCATCATAGCCTATTGGGAAATGGAAGGCAACCACTTGTACAGTGTATATATACAAGGACAAGCTCTAGAGATGGAGTTTAATATGATTGTCACCTTGTTCTAGGCAAGTCCAGGAGCAACCCGACTAGAGGAGATAGGGTGAATTTGGAGTGTAAAGTGTAGGGGTGAATGCAAGATCACAAACTAACCTTTTAGAGGGGTCCAAGGTGTCCATACAAAGTTTTGTATGCAAGGAGAATCCTTGAAAAGGCCATTTGTTTCCCAAACACAAACTAGACTAGTCACTGTCAATTAGAAGGCCTAGAAACCCTTAAAAACCCTCATTTTGGGGTTAGGGCATTGTACGGTGGGATAAGGAACCAAAAACCCAAAAATAACTTGAGGTTAGGTGATTCTTTAAAGAAAATCCAAACTTTATATGGGGTCTTTTGCACCGTTTTCTCTCAATCCCTAGAAAACCAAATTTTGGAGACCTGATAGGGCTAATTCCTTGTAGCCCTTCTCTAGGCAAAATGGTGAAATCGGTAAGGAAGGAAATGAAAGAAAACCTCAATTGGACCCAAAAGGTATTCAAATCATGGTAGAAGCCACATCCACACATCTACATCAACTCACAATAGTAGGAGGTCAATTTGATAAGTTGAAGCCAAGACAACCATAATGAGCACATGGGAAGCATTGTGAATTGGTAGGGTTCCTAGCTAAAACACTTGAAGAAAACACATTGAAATGGATAAGAAGCAAAACCTAGAAGAGATTGAGAAGGAATTGGAGGTCTAGAGTGCAAATAGGCCTAGAGAGTTGGTGGAATTGAGCAACACCAAGTAGGTGAAGTGCTAGCAAACTAGGTGAACCCCATCAAATTGGTATCAAAGCCTATAAGATTTAGGATAGGTGAGTAGATGTCCTCAATGGAATATATAGGAGACAACAACATGGTTACCAATGCAAAGTTGGAAAAGAAAGTGGATGATCATGAAGAAGAGAATAGACTCCTAAAGGAGAAGTTGCTAGAATTGGAGAGTAAGCTTGGTGATATTGAAACCAAGGTAGATTAAGTGTTTGTAAAGGTTGAAGGAGAAGAAGGGAAGGGTAAAGAAGTATCAGAGATTGACAAAATACCTGAACCTGATCCTATCCTAGAACAAGAACCTTTCCCGAAGGCATTGAAGGCCTTAAGTGTTAAATCACTAGAAGGATTGCCACTGTTCACTGGTAAGATGGAGGCAGAAGTGGTCCTAGAATGGATAGAAGACATGGAGAACCATTTTGAATGTGAAGGAATAAATGAATCCCAAAGAGTCAAGGTACCCAAGTCAAGGATGCGAGGAGCTACTCTCACATGGTGGAAATTTATGCAAGATGAGAGGAAGAAAATGGGCAAGGCACCCATCTCTTCTTGGAAAGGGATGTTAGTCAAAATCAAAGAAGTCTATCTCCCTGATGACTATGAAGTGAAAATTCATAGGAAGAGACAAAAATTAAGACAAAAAGACCTTCATGTCAGTAGTTATATGGAGGAGTTTCACAAACTTACCCTTAGATCTCATGTGCTGGAAGAAGAGAGTCTCAAAGTTGCTAGGTACCTAAATGGTATATGGTGGAACATCCAAGAAGAAATAAATTTAATGAGACCAAAAACAGTCCATCAACCCTATCAACTTGCCCTTAAGGTGGAAGAAAAACTGAAAAGAAGACATGACTCAAGCAACAATAGGGGCAAAGGTAGAGGAAAAGACAATAGAGCCCATAGGGGAGGCTTTGGAGGAAGAAGTTCTTAACAAAGAACACAAGGAGAGTCTAAACTCACTAAGAAGCAAGAGAGTGACACTAGTAAAGGAGGATTCAATAGAGGAAGGGGATCAAATAGTGGTTTTAGAGGAAGATCTTGTGGACAAGGTAGAGGTGGTGAAAGAAGAGGGAACTATCTTTAAGAAGAGCCTGTTGGCATTATGTGAACCAGTATGAGGACATAATGATATTGTATGTTGTCATTGATGTCAATATGTGATATGATGAAAGAACCGGCATATGTGAGAACTGGTATATATGCCAAAGTAAAGTGGTATATTTTTTCAAGGTGAATAGGCATGTAGTCATGGGAACCAACACATGGAAGCATTGGATGACTATCGGTTGGTAGGTAGTTTCCACTTCAAGATTTCTAGTTGGAGTATCTTAAGCTTGTGTGACTCAATCAGTGATCTTTATGTGATGAAGTTAGCATGATAATGAAGAACAGATAGTGTTGCCACATAAGCGTTGTGCGCCTGAAGGATCTTGCATAAAGAAGAGTGTTTATATCTAGCTTGGGAATGTGCCAAGTCTGTAAATGGTGATAACGTGTGATGGGTTATCAGTCGCCATGAAATTGGTGGAAAACATGCCATATCCAGCTATCATCAAACTTAGCCATAAGACCACAATGGGGATGAATACCCACAAGCTTGTTTTTGAACTCATTCAACAAGTACTATGAAGAACATGGCATCAAGAGGCAATTATCTGCCCCACAGACTCCACAATAGAATGGCCTAGTAGAGAGGAATAACCGAACTATGGTTGAAGCAGCTAGAACCATGTTGATTCAAGGAAAGGTAGCTCACATGTTTTGGAGAGAAGCAGTGAGCACTATAATCTACACAATGAACTGGGTACTCATCAAGAAAGGTAAGGATAAAACTCCTTATTAGTATTGGACCGGTAAGACACCTGTAGTTAGCTACTTTAGGGTATTTGGTAGCAAATGTTACATCAAGAGGAGTGAACATCAGGGCAAGTTTGAAGCTAAATGTGATGAGGGAATATTCCTAGGATATTCCACCAAGAGTAAAGCTCTCAAGTGTTTCAACAATAGGTCTCAGATAATTATGGAAAGTATCAATGTGAGAACTGATGAAACCTCTAAGAAACCAGAAGAAATAGGTAGTGAGCAAGATGTAAATGAACTGGTTGCAACCTTCTGGGAACTAGTTGTCAGTCAACCAAGTACCAGTAATAGTGTTCCTAAACCAGTGAATGTTGATGCTGATGAAGATGAGGATGAAGAGGAAAAACAAGAAAAACCAGTCAAGACTATTCCTTGGTATGTCAAGCTGAATCATGATCCTAAGAAGATCATAGGAGATAAGGATGCAGGAATCCTTACAAGAAGAAAGATCAGAGAAAACTCATGTTTGATCTCTGAATTTGAGCCTAAGTCATTCCAAGAGGCTCATAAAGATGAAGACTGGATCAAGGCAATGGAGGAGGAACTTGACCAGATAGAGAAAAATGGCACATGGTCCTTGGTATCCAGACCAGAACATAAAAATGTCATTGGCACCAAATGGGTGTTCAGAAACAAGCTGAATGAGGATGGCACAATGATTAGAAACAAAGCCAGACTAGTGTGCAAAGGATGTGCCCAAGAAGAAGAAGACTATGGTGAAACCTTTTCTCCTGTAGCCAAATTGGAAGGAGTTTGTATGCTTCTAGCATATGCAGCCTTTAAAGGCTTCAAAGTATATCAAATGGATGTAAAATCTGCATTTATAAATGGTGTACTTGAAGAGGAGGTGTATATAGAGCAATCAAATGGGTTTGCCCTATCTGAAGACAGTGACATGGTGTGTAGGCTACATAAAGTCTTATATGGTCTAAAGAAGGCACCTAGAGCATGGTATGAATGCCTGCATTCCCATCTTGTGAAGATTGGATTTGAGAGAACAAGTGAAGATAGCAATATCTACTTGAAGTCTGAAGGAGATCAGATCCTGATCTGTGAGGTATTTGTTGATGACATTATCTTTGGTGGAGATGACAAGATGAGTCATGAGTTTCCAGATGAGATGAAGAAAGAGTTTGAGATGTCACTCATAGGGGAGATTAAGTTCTTCATTGGACTGTAGATCCATCAGATGAGAGATGGAATATTTATCACTCAATAAAAGTATGTCAAAGAGGTGTTGAAGACCTTTGGCATGGAAGATAGAAAACCGATTGGTACATCGATGGTGACCGGTTGTAAACTATCCAAAGAGGATGACTCGGCATTGGTTGATGAGAAGGAATACCGATCAATGACTGGTAAATTGCATTATGTAGTGCATAGCAGACCAGATATTGCACATGTAGTTGGCATTACTGCAAGGTTCCAAATAAGTCCAAGGGAATCCCACTTGGTTGCAGTCAAGCGGATTCTTAGGTATCTGAAGGGAACTGTTGACTATGGATTGTGGTATCCATATAGAAAGGATTTCAACTTGAAAGTGTTCACAGATGCTGATTGGGCTGGTAATGTAGATGACCGGAAGAGCACAACCTGTGGTGCATTCTTCCTTGGTGGTAGACTAGTTTCCTGGATGAGTAAGAAGTAAAGTTGTATCTCTCAGTCTATAGCAGAAGCGGAGTATGTTGCAACTTTCATGAACTGCACTCAAACAATTTGGATGAAGCATGCATTGAATGGCTTCAAAATTCCTGTATCTGAACCAGTAAGCATATTTTGTGATAATACTAGTGCAATTAATATCTCCAAGAATCCGGTTTTACATTCTAGAATGAAGCACTTTGAGCTTAAGTATCATTTCTTGAGGGAAAAGGTTCAGAACAAAGAGATTGCACTGGAGCATGTTTCCAGTAAGGAGTAGTTAGCAGACATATTCACCAAGTCTATCCCAAAGACTAAATTTACATACTTAAGAGGTGAATTAGGGGTACTGCCCCTTCAAGAGGTGAAATAAAAGCATATGCTCCACATCAGTCAGGTACTGCACAATCATTTTTTTTTTTGACTGATGTGTTGAAGGATGCTACTCCTCAGGGGGAGCAGCATAATGGAATAGGGATTTTTGTACCTCCACTTTGGCATTGTTGTCAAAAGGGGAGAAGAAGTGTGTAGAGAAGATGGAGAAGATATCTGCAGAAATTAGGGAGAAGATGAGTTTGCAGAAAGACATCTTTGTATATTGCCATCAATGTCAAAGGCGGAGATTGTTGGCATTATGTGAACCGGTATGAGGACATAATGATATTGTATGTTGTCATTGATGTCAATATGTGATATGAAGAGAGAACCAGCATATGTGAGAACTGGTATATATGCCAAAGTAAAGCAGTAGATTTGTTCAAGGTGAACCGCCATGTCAAAGTGAACTGACATGTAGTCATGGGAACCGGCACATGGAAGCATTGGATGACTACCGGTTGGTAGGTAGTTTCCACTTCAGGATTTCTGGTTGGAGTATCTTAAGCCTATGTGATTCAATTAGTGATCTTTATGTGAGGAAGTTAGCATGATAATGAAGAATAGATAGTGTTGCCACATAAGCCTTGTGCGCATGAAGGATCTTGCATAAAGAAGAGTGTTCCTATCTAGCTCAAGAATGTGTGAAGTCTGTAAATAGTGATAACGTGTGATGGGTTATCAGCCGCCATGAAATCAGTAGAAAATGAACAATGGAGAATGTCTTGAGATTAGATCAAGACTGTTGCATTCAATACAGTATGATCAACAGTTAGGATTGAACCATTTGAATTCCTTAACCTATTAGGTTTAGGTTTAGGGTTTATGCTTCCGACCTAACTATTTTTCTATAAGGTCAATTTGTGATTCTTTCAGAGTTTTGTTGGCAAAAGTTGTGTGTGTGTGTCTAAGAGAAGAGTTACATGATTCTTGCCAGACCAAAGGAGAGAAGTCATATCTGCAGAGTGTAAGTGCAGAAGGTGAAGAGGAGCTTAAGCAGATCTACATTGGCGTTGATTTCTATTATCAGGTCATTGATATACCTATTGATCTTTAACTACTTTAACAGTTGTGAATTCCCCTAATAGGGTAGCCTTAACCGGCTTGTTGAAAACCCTCTAACAAGGTAACTCGAAGCTACTGAGTCATTGATATCCTTTACCTATTGAGTTCTTGAAATCCTCTAACAAGGTACCCTTAACAGGGTTTAACCCTTAACCAAGTATTGTAGCCATCTCTTAACTGGGTGATCCCTAACAAGATCAGTTCCTAACAGAACCTATTGTATATGTCTTTAACTGGACAAGGCTCCTAATAGAGTGGACTTCCAAAGAGTTCAAAAACAAGCTTGTGGGTATTCATCCCCATCGTGGTTTTTCCCAGTTGGGTTTCCACGTGAAAAATATGTGTGTCATGTGTGATGTTATGATTGTTTTCTGATTAAGTGGTGATGCATGTTGATCTTGTTGTAATATGTACATCTTTGATGGTAGATTGCCTATTCATTCATTAGAGTGAAATGGGAATGAAGAGTTAGATTATATGAGAAGATAAGTGTCAACTGGTCTTTGCTCCTCTTAGTTACACTGGGTTCTACTAGTTGAACTCTATTGAAGGACTGATGCTGTTGTTTGTCTATCAGTGCATAAGTGTTAGTTGACAAATCGGTTTAAGGTAGAGTTTTTGCCTATACTGATTCACCCCCCCCCCTCTCAGTACCGGTTTGGTACTATTCATTCATCATTAAGTTATCAGAGCCTAAAAGAAGAAAGACTTCAGAGGTTGCCTTAGAATCAGAGGTAGGTGACAACTTGATGATAAGGAGAACTTTGATCAAAGAACTAGTCAGAGAAGAACCAAGCCAAAGAAGGTCCTTATTCAAGATCAAATGCAAGATTATGGAGAAAGTTTGTAAAGTGATCATTGATTTAGGGTCAACAAGCAACATTGTGTTAGAAGAGGCAGTGAGTAAACTCAAATTGCAAAGGATACCTCACAACAACCCATATAGAGTCACTTGGTTGAACAAAGGCCAACATTCCCTAGTCAATGAGCAAGCATGGGTGGATTTTACTATTGGGAGGTATAAGGACAAGGTGTTATGTGATGTCCTACCCATGGATGCATGTCATCTTCTACTGGGAAGACCATGGCAATTTGATAGACAAGATATTCATGATGAAGCCAAGAGTGCATACTCATTCAAGAAAGATGGAGTCACATTCAAGATTTAGTCTATCCTTGAGGAAAGTGAAAAGAGGGCGGAAAGTCCTAATGTTCTTTTGGTCAGCATAAAATAATTCTAAAGACACTAGAGGAAGGTGAAGGTATAGGATTTGCACTAGTAATGAAGCCTAAAGAGGAAGACAAGAAAGAGCAGCCAAAATTGCCAAAAGAGGTCCAAGACTTGTTGAAGAAATTCAAAGTCATAGTGAGTGATGGACAGCCAACCACCTTACCTCCTAAAATAACCATAAGCCATCAAATATACTTCATTACCAAAGAACCCTTACCTAACAAGGAAGATTATAAAATGACTCCCCAACAAATTTTGAGATTGCCAAGCAAATCCAAGAGCTCTTAGACCAAGGCCTAACTAGGAAAAGCATTAGCCCTTGTGCTATCTCTACTATGTTAGCCCCAAAGAAAGGTGGTACTTGGAGATTGTGTACTAATTCTAGAGCTATAAATAGGATCACCATTAGATATAGGTTTCCAATTCCTAGAATAGAAGACCTAATGGGTTTTTTAGGAGAATCCAAGTACTTTACCAAGATCGACCTTAAAAGTGGATACCACCAAATTAGGATTAGGGAGGGTGAGGAGTGGAAAACTACATTTAAGACTACAAAGGGTCTTTATGAATGACTTGTAATGCCATTTGGCTTATCCAATGCGCCAATCACCTTCATGAGACTCATGAATGAGGTCATGAAGGACTTCATAGGTAAATTTGTGGTGGTATACCTAGATGATATTCTCATTTTTAGTAAGGATAGGGCATATCATATTAGTCATTTACAAGATGTATTACGAAGATTGTATGATGAAAAGATAACCATGAACTTGGATAAGTGTGAATTTATTAAGAAGGAGTTTGTTTACCTTGGGTTTGTGTTATCTCAAGGAAACCTCAAGATGGATCCCAACAAGGTTGAAGCCATAGTAAATTGGCCTACTCCTAAGTCAGTAACAGAGGTGAGAATCTTCCATGGACTAGCTTAGTACTACAGGAAGTTCATTAGGAAATTTAGTGCTATATGTGCACCAATGTTAGACACCATTAGAGGTGGAATGAAGGAAAGTTTTCAGTGGGGTGAACAAGCAAATAGAGGTTTTGAAACTGTAGCATCCTAAAATTGTGACACTTGCAATTTCGACTGCATTTCGGTCTTCACGATGGCGACGCAACACGCAACCTGAATGGAGACCCCGAAACCTAATTACGACACTAAAAACTGCATTTTTCAAGCACCCTGGCCTGAACCTCCTTGCACCCTGCTGTCCCGGGAGGTGGGACCAGAGCGCCCAATGCCCTGGTCCTTCAAGACCAGGGCGCCTAGCGCCCTGGTCCCCCAGGACCATGGCGCCAAGCGCCCTGGTCCCTGGGTCCTATTTTGGGCCCGGTCTCCTTTGGACTTCGGGTCTTTTTGTTTGCAATTTGGAAAATAAACTTTCCTGGTCGGCCTAAGGTCGGGAAAATCAGTCTATCAGCCTTAATTGACAAGTATATAAACTACATTTTCCTCTTTCATTCGATATGATGGGAAAAGGCGTGGAAACTATACTCAAGCATTCAAGCATTCAAGCATTCCTTCAAGCAATTGATCATTTCAAGTCTCCATTCAAGGCTAAGTGTTGCATTCAAGACAAGGATTCAACCATTGAAGAGGAGATCACTTACTACATACTACATACAACATACTACAACAACATACAACATCTATACCTTCGCACATAAGGATACAAACATCCTTAGAACAAGGTATTAGTACTTGTTTTACAGTCATTTACATTTACAGCACTTGCTCATTTCTTGGTTAATTCCAAAACTGGGGTTTGACCTAATGGCAAACCCCTAATCCCTAACCCCCCAATCGTCTTCGCTTTTCTATGTGTAGGTTGTAGGTACGCGACTGAAATTAAAGATCTGGAATCCTTGTGCAGAGACGAACAGATCCCCCTTCGTTTCGCGGATTTTTTGGAGGACCGTGGCGCCGGGCGCCATCGTCCCGGCAAATTTTGCTCAAATTTGTAGGACAGTGCCGTATCAACATTTCACTGCTAATTCCAGGTCCGCAACTTCATATTGTATTCCTATCTCAGTTTATAAGTGAATCTTTCTCACTTTCTATGCATTCGTAGCTTAATCTTCCTATCAACATTCTTTACAAAAGAGGGTAGCCTTGCTGTCTTAACCCCTTGAAACACATTTAGCATCCAATCTTGCATTGTGTGGGATTGGATCTTGTGGGTTTCAACCCCTCTTTTGAATGTAAAGTCTCTCCCCTAAGTGAAAACCATCAACCCTAGTGAATCTCCCTTCTCTCTCCTTGGAGTTGGAAGAGGGGAGAGCAACTAGGGTTCGATCGTGATTTTCCGCTTTACAGAAACCTTGAAGGAGAAGATAGCTACTCAACCGGTGCTAGTGTTGCCTAGTGTTGAGAAACTTTTCATAGTGGAATGTGATGCAAGCAATGTTGCAGTAGTTGTTGTCCTAAGCCAAGAAGAAATACTAGTAGCTTTCCATAGAAGCTAAGTGATGCAAAGAGGAAGTACTCCTCCTATTACTTGGAACTATATGTTTTAGTGCAGGCTTTAAGTAAGTGGAGACACTATCTCCTTCCTAATGAATTTGTAGTCTATATGGACAGCCAAGCATTGAGATTTCTAAACTCAAAAGACAAACTCAGTCATAAACACATGAAATGTGTGGAGTACATGCAATCCTACACATTCACAATCAAGCACAAGAAAGGAAAATTAAACCAGGTTGCTAGTGCATTAAGTAGGAGACTTTTGATACTCTAAGAAATCCAATTGAGGAGCATAGGATTTGACAATTTTAGAGACTTATACCCAGAGGCTGAAGACTTCTCAAATTCTTACAAGGTGTTTAAGGAGTATAAAAATCACTTCCATAGTGAGTATTATTATTTTACTTTGCAAAATGGACTATTGTTTAGAGGTGGGCAACTTTGTGTGCCTAGAGGCTCAATGAGAGAAAACCTCATACAAGGTAAGCATTATGGCAACCTTAGTGGACATTTTGGAGTCAACAAGACTCAAGAGTAGGTTCAGAGGTACTACTATTGGCTGAGGATGAATCAAGTTGTGAAAAAGTATGTGGAGACTTGCATAGTTTGCCAAAAGGCCAAGGGTACTTCTTCAAATGCTGGTTTATACCTTCCTCTTCCCATACCAAATAGACCTTGGGAGTGCATTAGTATGGAATTTGTAGTACGTTCACCAAGGACAAAGTAGGGATTTGATAGCATTTATGTCATTGTGGACAAATTTAGTAAGATGGCCCACTTTGTTCCTTGCAAGACTACTCATGATGCATGCCAAATAGCTCATTTGTTCTTTAAGGAAGTAGTAAGGATACATGGTTTACCCATGAGAATTGTTTTAGATAGGGACTCAAAGTTTATGAGTCATTTTTGGAAGACACTTTGGAAAAATATTGGCACCAACCTCTCTTTTGGATCAGCCTACCATCCACAAATAGATGGGCAGACCGAAGTGGTAAATAGGATCTTAGGAAACTTATTAAGGTTCCTTACCAAAGAGTATGGTAAGTACTTTAAGAAGCTCAATATGCATACAATGACACCACAAATAGGACTATCGGCAAGAGCCCTTTTGAAGTAGTCTATGGTGTTCAACCAAGAGGTATTTTAGAGTTGAGAGACTTAAGTAGTGCAGTAGCAAGAAGTCAATATGTAGAAGACTTTTCTCAATCAATGAAGGAGGTACATGAATCAGTCAAGAAAGCATTGATGGAGAACACAAGAAAAATCAAACAAAAAGTTGATGAAAGAAGGAAGAACCTACAATTTCAAGTGGGAGATCTTGTCATGGTGCACCTAAACAATGCAAGGCTACAACAAGGAGTGCCTAACAAGTTGCAAATGAGAAGGTTGGGTCCATGGGCCATTCTAGCCAAGTATGGAGAAAATGCATACAAGGTGGACCCACCTAGTGACATAGGATTGTCACCGGTTTTCAACATAGAAGACTTAGTTGCCTACAAGGGACCAATTCAAGGTTCAAATTGTAGTCACTCAGAGGTATAAGATGATGTGAACAACCTTTGACTACCAGCCAAACTAAATCCAAAGGCCGAGAAGGTGTTGAGTTCAAGGATCGCCAAGAAGACAAGGCTTCAAACGTATTGGGATCACCTAATCAAATGGTAGGGTGTGGATGATGCTGAAGCTACATGGGTTCTTGAGACAAAGATTAAGAAGATAGGCATTGATCAGAATCTGATTCCCAAGGAGGTGACATGATTTTCTTTTGTTTGGGAGAATGGTGCAAGAGCACCTAGGACTTAGGCTATTAGTTTTTTCTTAATATTATCTTGTACTGACCCTAGCCAAGTCAGGTAGTGAATAAGGGCTCCAGGAGGATCCAAGAGTGAGTGAGATGAGTTAAGTGTAGGCCTAAATTGAATTAGTTCTTCTTAGGTTTGCATTTTGTACCTAGGTAGTGGTTTGAATAAGTAGTTGACCTTCTTGATGGTCAAAAGTGTCAGACCTTGGTATAATAATTAGGGAGGGTTAAATTAGTCTTATAAATTCTTTAAAATTCATGAGTGATGACTTAGAATAGGTCTCATAGGTTGAGAAGGCCAAAAATGTAAAAAGGCAAAGTTGCAAAAAGTTGTCATGACAACTTTTGTCCTAAATTGATTAGCGATGGAGTTAGGGATTGTCCAATTCCCTAGAATGACTCCACACATGGGGGATACTATAAAAACCCTCTCTTACATGGTTACCAAGGTTGGAGTTTTTGTTTTGTAAGTTCAACAATCTGAAACTACTCATTTTCGGACTATTTGACATCATTTTGGCTTTATTTGCTCATTTTGTGAATACAAATGGATTGAACCCATTGATCCAGTAATAGATTGAGTTTCCTTGGTGTGTTATAGAGTATTTGGTTTCATTTAAATATTTGTAGATAATTTGTATTGGTGTTTTCTTGTTTTGGTTTGCAAACAGCCAGTTTTGGCTTGTATATAGCAGTTTTGTGTAAAATGGTTGCCCCATGATTTCCCTCTGTGATACCATCATGGAATATTGGGACATTGAAGGAAACCACTTGTAAAATTTATATATGTAGGGAAAATTTCTGGAGATGGAGTTTAATATGACTATCACCTTGTATATATGGCTATTGGAGACAGGGTGAATTTGGAGTGTAAAGTGCAGGGGTGAATGAAAGATCACAAAATAACCTTTTGGAGGGGTCCAAGGTGTCCATAGAGAGCTACCTATGCAAGGAGAAGCCTTGACAAGGCCATTTGTTTCCCAAACATAAACTAGACCAATCATTGCCAGTTAGAAGGCCTATAAACCCTTAAAAACCCTCATTTTTGGGTTAGGGCATTGTACTGTGGGATAGGAAATCAAAATCACAAAAATCACTTTAGATTAGGTGAGTATTTGAAGAAAATCCAAAATTTATATGGTGTCTTTTGGACTGTCTTCTCTCAAGCCCTAGAAAACTGGATTTTGGAGGCCTAATAGGGTTGATTCCGTGTAGCCCTTCTCTAGGAAAAATGGTGAAATCGGTAAGGAAGGAAATGAAAGAAAACCTCAATTGGACCCAAAAGGTATTAAAATCATGTTAGAAGACACCTCCACACTTATGCATCAACTCACAATAGTAGGAGGTCAATTTGACAAGTAGAAGCCAAGACGGCCATAATGAGCACATGGGAAGCATTGTGAATTGGTAGGGTTCCTAGATAAAACACTTGAAGAAAAAACCCTGAAATGGATAAGAAGAAAGCCCTAGAAGATATTGAGAAGGACTTGGAGTTCTAGATTGCAATTAGGCCTAGAGAGTTGGTGGAATTGAGCAACACCAACTAGGTGAAGTGTTAGCAAACTAGGTGAACCCCATCATGTGTAGACTGTAGTACTTATCGCTTCTCTCCAAAACATCTTAGGCATATTACCTTGTAATAAGATTGTTCTAGTAGAATGAACAATTGTTCTGTTTATCCTTTCTTCTACACCATTTTGTTGTGGTGTCCTTGGATCAGACATCTGTCTCTTGATATGTTGTTCATTACAATACTTGACAAACTCATCAGATGTGAATTCTCCTCCTCAATCAGATCTTAATAATTTCAAGTTTTTACCAGTCTCATTCTCAACTAGAGATTTAAATTATTTAAATTTACTACAGGCTTCAAATTTCTCCTTAAAAAATGTAACCCACATCTAATGAATAATGATGAATAGTAAATGCCCAACAGATACTGAGAGGGGGGGGGTTTGAATCAATATGGACAAAAACTTCTTAAACAACTTAAACTGCAAAGATTGTATTAACTGGTTGCATGCAGGAAAAGCAAGGCGATGAAACTTAAAATGTGAAAAATATGATGAATTTCAAAGAGGCTTGCCCACACACCCACATGACTTCTTGGTGCAAGTTATGGAATCATTAAGAATGACTCAACTTCCCAAGGTTGGTTCCATGGGTCTCTCTCACAAGGTCCCTCAAGCAAATGCATTTTCTCTCAAATCACTGAACAAAGTGGCTTAGGGATGACAAATGCAAGAACGAGGGATGCTTATGAGTGATTTAGCTATGAAAATGCATCCTATCTATGCATGATTCTACAAATGCAATAAACTAGATTATAAGATGACAAGATTAGTAGCAATACTATCCTAACATGATATACTAGTTTATGAGTTAAGCTAATGATAAAGGAAATAGTCTAAAATTCTTATTAGATTAATTCCTATTACAAAGAGAAGCTAGATGTGTTAATAAAATTGAGCATAAATGAGATACTAAAAGCTTGCATGGATCCTTGAAATGGAGGAATGAGAGCTCTATTTATAGTAAAAACAGGGCAATAGATGGCCCGGATTGAAAGAGTTAATCAACGGTCAAGTTTGAAAGTTGTCAATCCATATTTTCAATTTTCACCAATGAAATGGTGACAATTGTCAACATAAGGCTAGTTGAGAGGAGAGGTAAGAAGCATTAAATTCTTGAGAAGACCTCATGGTTACCCTAGGAGGTAAGGGTTAAGGTTAGGTTAGGGTTATCCATTAGATAAAGCTTTTACCCAAGGGGTAAACTCTTGTGCAAAGGTTAAAGGAATAACCATGGTTAGAGAAATAAATGCTTGATGAGACCCTTGGGTTAGGTGGAGGTGAAGTTAGTCAAAAAGTCTCTAACCATGCCACTAAGGGTTAGTTAACCATTAATGGTTTGAAGACTTTGGGGACAAATTTGTAAGAGTCCTTCCAAATTCGGGGGTATTCAACAAGTTAGCTTGTTGAATGGATAAAGACTTTAATGCCTTTTGAAGACTTTACTCCAAATTTGAGAAGTGACCTTCTTAAATTTAGGGAAAAGGGATAATGAATGGGATTGGGGTTAATTGATTAGGATTAGATGGATTCTAGAAGAAATTAGGAATAGGGTTTAGGATGCAGGTGGGAGATGTAGGAAAATGCAAGTGGGTGAGGGAAAATAGAATTAATTAAAATAAATTACTTTATTTCAATTTAGATGCTATTTGAGAAATTGAATAAATTAGATTTATTCAATTTGGGGTAAACTATTAATTAAATGTAATTTTAATTAAAAGGTAAGAAGAAGGGTTTTAATTAAATAAAATGATTTATTCAATTAAATGACATAAAGGGCTTAAGTGAATTTAACTAAATAAATTGAATAATTTACTTAATTAAATAGAGGAATGTGGGTGATTTAGTTAAATTAGATTTAACTAAAATAGAGGAATGAACATAAAATATTCATTTAGGAATATGGTCATTTTTATATGTCTACATTTTGCCCCTCTTTAAAGTGACGTGTGTGCACATGTTGATTCAAAGAAAATGATGTGTTATCATGATCTGGTTATTATCAGTTTTTTATGTCAAGATGTTTATGTCGTGCCCCAAATTTGATAAATGATGCTGATAATGCCCCCTCAGGAGATGAATCAAAATGTTGAAAATTTCATTTGTCGTAAAAAATTTGATTGCATTTTAAATTTTAAATTTATTTTTATGTTGAATGTGATAAATTGATTCATCTCTCGATAATGATGTTTGATAGGGTTGTATGAGACACCACGAGCAATTGTCACATTCCTCTATGGAACCCTAATTTTGATTTACCCTATAAAAGGGAAAAAGTGATTTCTTTTTGTCTCATTTGTGCTTGTTGACTTGAGAGAAAGTGACACTTGGAGAGAAGTAAACATGTTGATTCCATATTCTACTCATCGATTCGAGCATGTGAAGAGGTATCGAAGGCCCGTTGTGTATGGACCACTAGTAAGTCAACTTGTTTGACCCCTTTTTGATTTTTGATTTTGTCATTTTTAGTCATTTTTTCAATTTTTCACGCAGATCTGTCGGGTTAGCATGTCGAGGTCAAGAAATAGTGCATACAATAGGTTTTGTAGCACGTAGGGTTTAATGAAATAGGGTAACATCTAAAAAGTGTAGGGTAGTGCATCGGTAGGTTAGGGTAGTGTTGAGGATTAGGTTAGCAAACCGGGATCACAGGGTAGCGCAGAGGGTAAAATGGGAAGCACATAGGAGATACCTAGCGCATAAGGTTTCTAGGAGGTCGCATGGGTAGGGCTAGATATCCCATAGGTATGAGCTAGCGCATAGGGATAGATACGTAGTGCTAGAGTAGGATAGAATAGCACACAGGGTAGCTTAGTGCTTAGGATAAGTCAAGTGGTGCTTTGTGATAGTTCTGATACTTAATATAAGTATATGAGACAATGCGATTTTAAGCATTGTTTCAAAGAACAATAATGAAAATTCCCCAGACAATGACAATGACATATGCATGCCCCCTCGAGGAATTGGCTGGAAACATCCAGAAAAGAGGCCAATTGATTGATAAGAATGATAGAACATGATAGGATCAAACGGACTACCAAGACTGACGAAAGAAATGTTAGTAAGAAGAAATGAGACAGAAAATAGTTAGAGATGAAGAAAAACTTTCTTTTAGTAATGCACATAAGTAGGTGAAAACCTTTATTTGATATGGCAAAATGGATGCGGCGCAACATGGCAATGAAGGCCAGAGCGATAATGCAATCCCTTTGCGTAAGACAGACATGTTCGCAGACAAGGAATAGTTCAAAAATCCTAAGACAAACTTGCCCCAGAATGTTATGAAACACTCCACAAATAGAAGACAAAAAATAATAAAGGACCATGAGCCATCCCGACCACTCTAAATCACTTAGTGACATCATCGAGCAACATAGGAACATGGTCGAAGCCAAAAATAAATCAATAAAAAGATAAGACTCGCAAATTCAAACAAGTCAAACAAACATTCTGATCATCATTGTCAAAAGTGGAAAACAAGAATGATCATGTTGTCTTGTTCCAGGGAATGTAGTACCCCGTCTGAGACAGGACACAGTCTGGTTTGGAGTATACCACACCCTATATAAGACCCATTATAATAGTGACAAGGACAAATGATATTGATGTTGAGTGATTGACATGACAATTTTGATCAGTTTGAATGTCTGATTTGATGGAAAACCTCATCTGTTTAAGCGTGATTTCATTAAAGCACAATGTGTGATTGCATGTCGTTGGATGTATACTCAGTGAGCTGTCAATGCACAAAGGGGATATTTATTGCAAAATGCTTGTTTTTGGATTTTAATGTTTTGAAATTTTTATTTTTTTTTTTTGTGTTCATTTTTTTCAGGACTTTATTTGACTTTTTAGGGATTTTTTTCAGGACATTATTTGATTTTTAGGGATTTTTTCAGGACATTATTTGATTTTTTTTGGATTATTTCAGGACATTATATGATTTTTTTGGATTATTTCAGGACATTTTTCAATTTTTTTTGGATTATTTCAAGACATTTTTCAATTTTTTTGGATTATTTCAGGACATTTTTCAATTTTTAGGATTTTTTCCCCCAATGTCTAGTAAGGCAAAGAATATGACAGGTGAATAAATAGGCTTGCTAAAATGATGGTGGATAGAGGGAAGACAAAGTTCTTTCATCATGGAGACAATACGGATGCAATTTCCAAGGGCTATGGCGTGATGGGACAAGAGACTGGATATGACAATGTAAAGTAGTGACACGGCATGAGGGACATATCAAGAGGTTTTTTTGAAACCATGTTTAAATTTTTGCATCCTTATGTCAGATCAAGATCAAAGAATGAAAAAGAGTGTATGGATAGTGATAAGATATGAATAGGATAAGAAAGACCAAGAATGGATAAGGGACATGGACTGAAGGTCAGGATAGGCTAAGGGATAGTGGCAGAAAGTTGCAATAAGATAGGGAATATGGATGAAAGGTTGTAATAAGCAAATGGATAAAGACCAAAAGCTATGATAGACTAAAAGCTGCAAACAAGATGCATGATGCTCATGATGATCCTTAGCCTTATCAAGATCAAAGGTGGAAAGAGGAAATGGATATGAGGGATGATAGGATATGAAGGGTATGACATGGGTTCAATAGGATAATGAAGGGCAATAGGATATGAAGGAGGAAACCTGCCCCCAAGTGTGGTGTGCAAGAAGTTCATAGACTACACATGATGCCTATTTGCCAGGTTTTCATCATGGTACTTGCCCAAGGCACCTGTTTGCCAGGTTTTCACCAGTGGATGAATTATTTTTGCTTTACTTTTTTTCTTTTCTCACTTTTTTTTTTGCACTTTTTTTTTTTTTTTTTTTTTGCATTTTGACTTTTTCAATAGAAGATGAACACATGATAGGGGATGGAAGAAGGACTCAAGCATCTTTTTTTTTTGGATAGTAGCCTTGAAAAAAAAATGGACCATGACCTTTAAAAGTATGCTCAAAGACGTTGGTAGGATAAGGACATGGAAAAAGAGATGAAACTAAGGCAAGGATTTATGCAAAGGATTGAACCAAAGGGATCGAAGGATGGAAAATATGAATTAGATAATGGATAGGGTATTGGAAGAATTGGGCTTGAGTGGATGGAAATGAAGGAAATATCGACATTGGCACACACCTTGAGGGTGATGGACTGATGGAGGAAAAATGTATTTTGGATATTGAGATTTTGACGAAGGAAAGGCTATGGATTTTGGAACATAAGGGCCCAAAACGGATGAAGAAGGTGATGGAGAAATAGACTTGGAAGATTTGGATGGAGGAATAGCAACTTTGGATGCCAAGTTGGATGTTTCTTTTTGTGCTTCAAGGAGCTTCTTAGGGATCCACATGGTTTTTGATTTTTCATGCTTTTGTGGTTCCTTAGAGTGCATTGCTTGCACAAGGGATTTAGGAGCCCATATATATTTTGACTTTGCTTTATTTTTCTCAGTGGGCCTTTGTGGCCATTTGGATATTTCTTTTTCTTTATAGATAAATTTGTTCTTTGTTTTGACATGTTGATTATATTGGACATGTTGATCCTTGAATACATGTGGATTTCTAGACTTATGACTTTTATACTTGGCATCCAAATTGCTTGGAGGGGGAAAGGAATGCATGGATGGATATGAATGAAATGGACTTCTTTTGGATGGATGAAATTTACTCAAGGATGTGTGCCTTTGCTGATGTTGCATAGGAGATGGAGGGATATAGGGACCTAGAATGGATGGAAGCGATGATGGGGAAGGTGGACATTTGGATTTTGACTTTGAAGGGATACCAGTGCCTTGAGTGTGAGCTCTATAGCCATGAACATTAGTATATTCTTTGATATGGAGGGGTTCTTGCTCATGAAGATCTACTCCTTTAACTTTATGAATATCTTGACTTGTAGGATACTTTTTTCTTTGGGAAGAAGACGCGAGTCCATTATGAGGTGGATATGATATGAGAGAAATAATGAGATCTTGAAGTGGATCAGATTGGACCAAAGTGGAAGAACCCATTATGCATGTCAAGGGTTCATGAACATCTTGCACTGACATGTTAGAATCATGAGGGGGATTAGGATCATGAGGGTGACTAGGATTGTGTAGTGGACATGGTTTAATGATAGGCTCTTCAAGAGATGGAATGGGAGAAATAATGGGATCATCAAAGGAAATGCGATCTTGGAGTGTATATGGAGCATTAGGACAAGGAGATGGAGGAACAAGTGGATCTTGTGGAGGATCTGAAGGAATAATTTGATCTTGACAAGGAGGAAGATCATTGGAATCCTCTTTAAAGGTGCTTTGCTCTTGAGTTTCATTGGGATCATCAGAAAGGATGGAAAGGATATCTTGATCTTTCTTAGGAATTGGAATGTCAATGGGATTTGAAAGGATATTGTGTTCTTGGAATGGAAGGGGATCATTTGGGATTGGATGGACTAGGATATCTTGATCTTGCTTGGGGAATGAAGTGTCAATAAGAATTTGGATAGGATGGACAAGAATAGGGGAATCATCACGAGTTTTTGGGAAGATGAGATCCTGGTCAACAATTGGATGGGATGATATGGTTTCGGGATCTTGATCTTGATTTTCTTTAGGACACGTTTCTTCATGCTCTAAATTATCCTCTTGACATGAGGTTGGACTTTGGATATGCATGGGGGATTCTGGCAAGGGATTAATGTTTTGGGATGAAGGAAATACACTTTGAACATTTGTGATGGATTCTGGCAAGGAATCAATGCTTGAACATGAGGAAGAGGGACTTCGAATGGGGTCCTCTAAAACAGGTAATGGCAATAAAGTGCATGGTGGCATTGGGTCTTGTATTTCTAAAACATGACAAGGATGTGCATCATGAATTGGATTATCTTGGCAATCAATTATGGATAGCTCTTTGGATAATTGCATCCTTTGGTGTATTGTTTGATGAGGACAATATGGAAGGTTCTTGTGAAACTTCTAAAGGTGTAGGGATAGATGCCAATGGAGAGTCAATTTGTTTGCGAGGGGATGAGGCATTGCTAGACATAAGTGTATTATTTTGATCTTCCTTAAAGAACTCACTTGGTAATTTCCTTAAGAGAATTGCAATAAAGCCATCTTTCTTTCGAGGTTTTGACATAGTTGTATCTAGAATTTGAACTTGTTTGGAAAGAATTTGGTTCTGGTCTGATGTCATGTTTTGATTTCGAACTAGATGTTGATCAAATTGGTTTGACATGCTCAAAATTTGGCTTGGTGCATGTTGCAAGTTTTGTTTTTGAATTTGTGATTGTGGTTGTTGACATTGATATGTTGATTGAACTTGTTGATATTCCACCATTGGTTGAACTATTTGTTGACATTGTATAGCTAGTTGGACATATTGTTGAAATTGGACCATTGGTTGTGTCTGTTGGAAATGTTGGAGCTGTTGAACAATTGGTTGTGATGGTTGAAAATCTGATTGATAGTAAACACCTTCTTGTTCTTGTTGTAGAGGCACATAATGTTGAAATTGATGTTGTCTCTTTTCTTGAAATTGTTTCATCATCTCTATTTGGGAGAGGAGAGCTGGTATGTCTGATCGTTTGATAAGAGATCTTACATCAATTGGCTCAATATTTGGATTTCGACCTGGAAGTTTTCGAAACATTTTGGACATTTGTGATCTATTCTTCTCAATGTTTTTCACTCTTTGTTCCAAAATCTCCTCTTCTTGAGCTAGCTTCTCCTCTAGTTTTTGTATTTGGAGATTTACATCATCATGATAAGTTTGATCCAAGTTCTGAGACATGTAGAGATTGGATTGACATAATTGATTTCTCAATTGTGATGACATGGCTTCGTAAGAAGGTTGAGACCTCATTTCAACAAACATGTCACTATGCAAATGCAATATTTTTGGAATTTTTTTTTTCAAGGATGATGTATGATATGCAACTAAATGCAAACTAAATAGATGAAAATGCAATCTATGGCAAGAGTGCAACCTATGTTTTTGGTTGTTTTTCAATATTTTGACAAACTTTTTGGAATGCCAATCTAAAAAGAGACCCTTAGGAAATTGAAATGAAGTCAAGACCTCAAAGGACAAAAGGACCAAGTGACAAAAGGACAAAATGATAATGTCTCCCCTAATATGCTTGGATACTAAGCTAGGTTTGACCAAATGATATTGATGACAAAAAGACAAAAGTTTGATAAGGTCTAGACTTCTTAACAATGATTTAAGGTTGTATCAAAGATTTGCATTACTCAAGTATGACAAAACCTAGTTTTTGACATTATATGCAAAGGGACAATTACTATGCAAATGACCCTAATATGATATGATAATGACCTAAGCTTGATGAAGAGACCTAGGGTATGCAAAGACAAATGTATGACAATGGTATTACTCTAATGCAAGAGGACACATGCAAATGAATGACCCTTATTGATATGCAAAGGAGTATGACCTAGATGAAACTTAACTTTGGTAATTGACCATGAATTTGCAAAATGCAAACCTAGGATGAACCTAAATCTAAGTGACATGAATTTTGAGACAAGATTTTGAAAAATGTTTGACAACCATGTTTGAAGATGTTTTGAAGTTTGTTGGATGAAATGCTCTTATGTTTAACCTTGTTTTGAATCAATTTTGTCTTGTTTTTAAAATGAGATGCAATTCAACTTCTTACAAGTAAAGAATACAAGATATTTTTAACATAGACTCAAGAAAATCATGCTCATTCACACATTTCTTATGGTAGGCAAGGACATTAGGTACTTGAGAGGTAGACTCATTATGGGATTCAAGGAGAATACATAGATGCTTGACCCCATGGGCTCCCCTCCATGGCACTCACTTCTCATGGTAGCCAAGCATCAGTCCCCATGGAAATCTCCCCATGGCGAACTTAGTATCTCTTCCAAGTATCCGAACTTGTCCTTCTCAAGCAACTAGAAGGGTTTTTGGCCTCTAAAAACAAGGTTCTTAGTAAGGATTTCTGTTAAGCGTTACTCCTTGATGTCACGCAAGTGTGATTGAGACATTAATCCCATCAAGATACCAAATAAATGTAGTCACACAAACACAATTTAGACCATGAGGTCCTACTTAGATGTTGATATGAGAAAGAGTTCAAGGGTCATCACTTCCCAAGTAACTGCAATTCCCACGTAACCCTTCCTTCAAAGCTTTCGCCCATAAGGTATTTGTTTATAGTGAGTTAGAATGCCAAGGTATTCTAGCCATACTCACTTTGGGTCATTCCCTTCTCATGATTATCACTTGCTTGCGAAAGAAAATGGTCGGGAAGGCAGGCCCTCTAAAGGTGACACACAATCAAAACAATGAGCATGGTATCGAAGATCTGGATTTCTGATCACCCTAAGAAGGATGAGAGCATACTCTCCTACTCCAATGTCACACTCAACAATCAAAGCAAAAACATGTTCATTCCAACCTATTTAGAAATCACTAGGTGCCTAAAAATTAATTGAAAACACAAGGTTTAGTTGTTTCTCCAAGGCAACCTGCAAAACCCAAGTTAGAAGTTTGAGGTGTTTATTCTTTGACTATCAATTCTACATAAAACATGTTAGTAGTTTCATTTTTTGTCTTTTCCATGCGTATGCCAAGATGCTGCATAGATAATTAGTACCAAAAACCAAAAAGCAGAAAATAGAATGCAAAAACAAACAATTTTCAAGTAAAACACTACATTTTCACCTCTGTTTCTGGACTTTACACAAGCACAGAACCCATGACACAGGTACAAAACTCATAAAACAAGCGTAGAATGTCTCTAACACAAGTGCAGAATGCTTAACACAAGTGCAAGTTGTCTTACATAGGCGTAGAAGTCCCCAGAAAACCCTGCACTGCCCTGTTTTTGGGTTTTTTGACCTGCAAATCAACTCAAAAGCACTCAAAAATACAGTAAAGGGGTTAGATGGTTAGTGTTCACATCAGGTTCACCAATTAATGTAGCTAGGAAATCAGAAATCATCACAAACAAATCAAACTACTAATCTAGCTCAATCACGAAAGCTCAAATGTAATGATCTATCCTAAACACACTCAATAAAGACATAAAGACAAAACATTCAAAACTAAATACTATGCAAACCAAATGTAGATATGAATGCTTCCTTCATGCGGCTCCATTGTTCTTCTTTCCTCTCCAAATAGCCTTTGTTTGTGGATCTCACCTTCAAGTGCATACACATGAGATGAAAGCAAATAGACAAGATTATGGCGCAAGAGTACTCGAAATGTGATTGTTTTGACAAAGCGATTATTTCGACAAAGTAATTACCCTTGATTGAAGAAAAATCATCCAATTTATAGAAAAATTGGAGAAAAAGATCAAATTAGCATGAAATGGATATTAGAAGCAATTGATTTCAAAATGGCAAAATTGAGTGAAAAGAAGAAGGTTATGACACCTTCTATGTCATGAATTATGAAATATTGCCAATGCAAAGTTTAGAGGACTAGAGGCTTATGACATCTTGCTATGTCAAAAGTATGACACATGAGAAATTCATGCTTCCACCGAAGCACAAAAATAGGGAGAACTAGAGAGAAATTAACTAGGTGGAAATTAAATTTGACAAATTAGAAAATAGGTGGAAATTAGGAAATTGATGCAAATTAGGTAAATTAATTTACAAAAATAGGAGGAATTAATTAGCCAATTAAATAAACATTTAATTGTGACAAGAAGACTTAGGATAAATAAATAAATTATTTAACCTAGAGGGAGAAAATGAGGAACAAGATTAAATGAATAAATCATAAAACCTTGGAAGATGAATTAGAAATGCAAGGACGACAATTAGGTCTTGATATAAAATTGATGTCGATTCGATCATGATTTTGAATTGATAAATGATTTGATTGATAAACAATTGAAATTGGTTGACAAATTGACCAATATTGATAAAGAGACCAAATTGATATGCGCCAATTGACATGATTGAAGAGGACAAGGATTGATGACAAATTGATCGCAAAATTGATGAGATTGACAAGGATGAGGATCGATGACAAATTGATCTCAAAATGACAAGATTGATAAGAGGACAAAACCCTAATTCAAAAGCAATAAAAAATGAGGAATGCAGAAGAAGGACTCGATGCTCTCAAATGATAAAGACCAAGTATGCAACATAGAATAAATGTTAATGGGATGCAAAAAACCTAAAACAAGGCAATGCGCCAATGTTAAAGTATGACTCTGCAAGCATTAACCATTTTTAGGTGTCTACAGTATAGATCCAATAGCCAACAAGATGAGAGGGGTGGGGTGAATCATACAAACTTAATCATCCATAAAACATTAGATTCAACCTCGGTAACATATATTTTAGTAATATAACCAGAACTGTCAAACATGCAAACTCAAAAGCCTATAAAGATCATAAACCTCATAACACCAGATTTAATATGGAAACCCAAATAGGGAAAAACCACTATGGGATTTTGGACCCACTAAGAAATATACTCTTCTAGAGTATGCTCGATTAAAAGCAAATCCTATTAAAGATTACAAACACATTGCTAGATGTGACCCGGTTAAGGGATTTCCCTCAAATCTGTTAGGATCTTCACCTTGTTAGAAGTGACCTTGTTAAAGGATTTCAAACACTCAATTAGAATGTCACCTTGCTAGAGGGTTTTACAAATAAGACTGTTAAGTCCACTCGGTTAAGAGATTTTCTGTCACTTTCACAAAATAATAGTAATAAAATCTATCTGCAACTTCACATCTAAAATGCTAAAGCAGATTCCTATTTGTTCAATACAATCTAGACATAGAACTAATCTTGTCTATCTGCTAGGCTTCTATACTCTGTTATTCAAACAGGTCTTCAAGCTTCTGTGCTCAGTAGTCACTATGTAGCATCCCTATGCATACACTTGCCCACATACATTGTTTATCAATAGTTTCCTATTTATAACCAATTAGGTAACCGCTTAATCTCCTTGATCACATTTCCCATGATCAATCGTAGCCATCAGATCTTCGATCTTGTCCAGGTTCAATGCATCTTTTGATCTGAAAAACATTTTACCCCACCTAGGAACTTACATATATTTCTTGGAAATTGTGCCAGGGTATTGCAGTTCAATCTGAGCTGTAGATCTTCATGCCAACTTTCCATTGCCTTAGATTCATTAATAAATTTCATGCATGGCTCACCAATCATTTAATCAGTTCCAACTCATCAGCTTCCTTCATTAAATAATGCTTGTAACCATTTAATGCATTTTGTTATAGCTCAGTTACAACTTGGTGAATACTAAACTTCACTCAGTAGACATTCCGCCTTCATTAACCGATAGCGATAACCTTAGGGTTTACCAACTAGGTTCTTTGCTTGATAACATAGTATAGTATTAACCTTTACATTTTACAACATATGTATGATGTTAAAACAATCTAAA
The DNA here is from genome assembly GCF_030272615.1 of Cryptomeria japonica. Taxonomy (NCBI): domain Eukaryota; kingdom Viridiplantae; phylum Streptophyta; class Pinopsida; order Cupressales; family Cupressaceae; genus Cryptomeria; species Cryptomeria japonica. The sequence continues at coordinate 628,572,244 of NC_081410.1, read as the reverse complement.
ACATTATGATCTCATCATTGTCTGACTCGGTACTAGTTACCCATTGAATACCTTATTCATCCCCTTATTCATCATATTCTTTCCTGTCTCTTTTACCAACATCTTTATAATCTTCAAATCATACTTCTCAAGATATGGCAACATCATACTGAATTAGAAAATCAATTTCTTGACATCAATGACAAAATAATAATATCAAGACAATAAACATCCTTAATCAGTTATATCCATAATCATCAACAACCTTCTCAATATCCTTATGAAATGCCAACAATCTTTCATTGTCTGTTAGAATGCTATATTGCCAACAATCTCCCCCTTTGGCATTGATAGCAAAACCAATTGATTTGACCTTAAAAGATTTTTATTGCTGTGATTCTGAAATGCTGAAATGCTCTCTTGCTGTCATCAAAATTTCTCCCCCATACATTAGACTTCTCCTATTTTCTTTTAGTCTTCTCCTTAGTCTTCTCCCCTGATATTAGTCTTCTCCCCCTTTGACAGCAATGCCAAAAAGTAAAGAACCAAAACATAATTTCTTCTTGTATGAAGTGAATTCCTACTGTTGTGTATCAATTCAATCTCAGTCAGAACATTTTGTCTTCAATTCCTGTTTCCTGTAATATTTCCTGAAATAATTCTTGTACATCTTTAGAAAACATCCTAAAGTGTATAAATTAGCATCAACTCCCAAAAGATATTTGATAGAGTCGTCGGATTGATGCTTTCACTGAACTCGGTCAGTGAGTAGAAGATAGGGGTAGGACCCCTAACTTGCTTGTGAGATATTCAAAAGTGTCCCTTGGTAGTGGCTTGGTGAAGATATCTGCTATTTGTTCCTTTGTGCTAACATACTCCAACACCACTTTCTTCTATTGAGCTTCTTCTCTAAGATAATGATATTTGATAGAGATGTGCTTTGTCTTAGAGTGCATAACAGGATTCTTTGAAATATTAATGGCACTAGTATTGTCACAGAATATAGTTACTGGCTCGGTAACTTTCTCATTTATACCTTCCAACAATTGTTTGATCCATGCAATGTTGGTACAATTCAATGCTGTAGCAACGTATTCAGCTTTTTTTGTTGACTGTGAAACACATCCTTGTTTCTTGCTAAGCCAACTCACTAGTCTTTCTCCTAAAAAGAAAGCTCCTCCACTTGTGCTTTTTCTGTCATCAATGTTGCCTGCCCAATCAACATCAGTATAAACTTTTAAATCAAAATCATTTCCTTTCTTATATACTAAGACATAATCCTCAGTGCCTTTCAAGTATCTAAAGATTGTTTTGATTGCTGTCATGTGTGTTTCCTTAAGATCTGTAGAGAATCTTGCAACTATACCTACTACATGTGCTATGTCTAGTCTACTGTGAACAACATATTATAGCTTTCCAATCATGGATCGATAAAGTGTCTCATCAACAGATGTAGATTCATCATTCTTTGATAATTTATAGTTGGTAGTCATACGAGTACTTACTGGTTTTGAATCCTCCATTCCAAATTTCTTCAAGATTTCCTTTATGTACTTGGATTGAGTAATGAAAATCTCATTTTTCATTTGCAGTATTTGTAAACCTATAAAACACTTTATCTCACTGATTAATGACATCTCAAATTCTTTTCTCATTTCATTTCCAAAGTTTTTGCATAGAGAGTCATTGCCACAAAATATAATATCATCAACAAATATGGCTTAGATCAGTATTCCATTTTCATCATTCTTCATGTACATGTTGTTGTTCTCACTTGTCCTTATAAAACCAATCTTAATCAAATAAGAGTGCAATCTTTCATACCATGCTCTAGGTGATTGTTTCGAACCATATAAAGCTTTGTTCATTTTACATACCTGATCTTTATTATTGTCTTCAACAAATCCTTCAGGTTGTTCAATAAAAACTTCTTCTTCTAATATTCCATTCAGAAATGCAGATTTGACATCCATTTGATATACCTTGAAGTTTTTGAAAGAAGCATAGGCCAACAATGTTCTCACTCCTTCAAGTCTAGCAACAGGTGCAAAAGTTTCACCATAATCAATTCCTTCTTCTTGAGCATAACCTTTGCAAACTAGTCTTGCTTTGTTTCAAATGACCTCTCCTTTTTCATTTAGCTTGTTTCTAAAAATCCACTTTGTACTGATTACTTTTTTGTTCTTTGGTCTTGGGATTAGTGTCCATGTGTCATTCTTCTTGATTTGATCAATCTCTTTTGTCATAGCATTTATCCAATCTTCACTGTTAAATGCCTCTTTTACTATTCTAGGTTCAAATTCAGATATCAAACATGTGTTCTATCTCAGTTTGTTTCTTGTCATCACTGGATCATCCCTATCTCCTATAATATGACTTGGTGCATGATGTCTTCTGACATACTTGGCTAATACAGGCTCGGTAGGCTCTGTATGATCTTTTTCATCACTCGGTAACTGGATATTCTCCTCATTTTCTTCAACAGTCTTCTCGGTAAGACTTCTCCATTGAACATAGACAAATTCATCATAGTCTTTTGGTTCCTTGGAATTTCCTTCATTATTTCTTTCTGCAAATTCATCAATTTTCACATTTGCACTTTATACTATTTTGTTAGATGATTTGATCAGACATTTAAATGCTTTGCTTCTAGAAGAATAACCTAGAAATGTTCCTTCTTCACTTTGTTGATCAAATTTTCCATTTCTATCATCTTTATGAACATAGCATCTACTTCCAAAGATTTTGAAATAACTTACATTAGGTTTCTTATCATACCAGATTTCATATGGTGTCTTCAAAGTACCTTTCTTCAATTGAACTCAGTTCAAGGTGTAAACAATTGTGCTTATTGCTTCTCTCCAAAATGTTTGTGGTACCTTCTTTTCAATCATCGGTGTTCTAGCACAATCCATAATAGATGTGTTTCTTCTCTCAACTATTCCATTCTGCTGTGGAGTTCTTGGTGCAGAGACTTGTCTTTTAATACCATGATCATTGTAGAATAAGTTGAATTCATCAGATGTGAACTCTCCTCCTCTATCTGATCTAAGACATTTTAGTTGTCTTCCTGTTTCATTTTCAACTCTTGTCTTGTACCATTTAAACATTTGAAAAGCTTCTGATTTTTCTTTTAAAAACATTACTAACATCATCCTTGAATAGTCATCCACAAATAATATGAAATATTTATCACCATAATAAATTTGAACTTTCATAGGACCACAAAGATCAGTGTGTACTAGCTCTAAAATTCCCTTAGAAGTGTAAGACTTACTTGTAAAGCTTGATCTTGTCATCTTACCCATTTGGCATCCTCGGCACATAGCATTCTCAGGTTTTTCAAGACTCGTTAGACCTCTTACTCAGTGCTTCTTGCTTATTTTGATCAGATTATCAAAATTTACATGACAAAACCTTTTATGCCATAACCAGGTATCATCTATCTTTGCATGCAAACACTTATTACGAGTTGAGTCAAGGTGAAATGTGTAACCTTTTGCTTATGTCCCAATAGCAGCTAACTTTCCATTCTTGTCATGAACTTTGAGAGTTCCCTTCTAAAATTCTATTTGGTAACCTATGTTGTTTAGCTGCGCTACACTCAACAAATTATATTTCAAACCTTCAACCCAATAAACATCATTGCATCTTGCATTATCAAGAAGTGTTATAGATCCTTTACCTTTCACTGGACTTGTGTTTATCTCCTGTCATATGATGTGAGCATCCACTATTTATAATCTTAGAATCATTAGTGTTTATGTGAGATATTAGGGCTTTTTCTTCATACCTTTCTTCATCTGATCCATCTTTGATAGCCACATAAACTACTTCCTCTGTATCAGTCTCATCTAATTTATCATCTTTGGATTCTTCATCAGCTATTAGGCATGTCTTTCTATCTCTTCTTAAAAAGTCTTGGTGTCCTCTGTAATGATTATCTTTCTGTTTGTCATCTCGGTAATCCCTCTTTTCAGTAGATTCTTTGTCAGGCTAGTTAGAAGCCATATGTCCTATCTTATCACAATTGAAACATTTCAAAGGTAGTTTTCCTTTATACTTAACTTTACCTCTCGATAACCTTTTGGCTAATAATCCTTCAAACTCTTCTTGCTTTCTGATTTCCTCATACAGTTTGTGTACTGCCTCCATGTTCTTACGAAATCTTTCACTTGCTCCACTGTGATCTCCTTCAGAGTACTTATACTTTCTTTCATTGTAATCATTAGATTCATCAAGATGAACAGAACTAAATGCAGATTCAACTTTATTTACCGAAGATCCACTCTTATCAAAGCTACTTAACTCAAATGCATGTAGCTTACTAATAGTAGCATATAAAGAAACTGGCATATTAGGCACAGACCTCAATTCATTGATTGTAGAGACTCGGATTGCATAAGCTGGTAGAAGGGTTCTTAACAACTTACTTGTTATATCCTTTTCTTCAATAGTTCCACCTGCTCCTTTGATTTGATTGACAATCTCCTTTAGTCTTGTATTGTACTGAGTTATGTTCTCACCTTCATTCATCCTCATAGATTCAAGTTGTCCTCTTAGACTATCTACTTTTTCTCTTTGAACATGTTCATCACCTCCATATACTGACATGAGCTTATCCCACATTGCCTTTGCATCATTGCAGCCTTCTAGATCATTAAACTTTGAATTGGTCAGTGCAGATGTTATTTCAATCGTTGCTTGAATATGTTCTTGCTTTGCCTTTATATCTTCCATAGTCAATGGATAGGTGCTCGGTGTGACAAAATCATTCTCCAAATAGTATACAACATATTCTCCAACTCCTGATAGATGTAGCTTCATCCTTTTCTGTCATGTAGAGAAACTTGACTTGTTCAGCTTCGGTGCATCCCTCTTATACATCTCTGGATCTTTAACTCAAGTGCCTTTAGACTTTCCTTCCGGAGTCCAAAGCTCTGATACCAATTGATAGTTCTAATACTTAATATAAGTATAGATCCAATAGCCAACAAGATGAGAGGGGGGGGGGGTGAATCATACAAACTTAATCATCCATAAAACATCAAATTCAACCTCGATAACATATATTTTAGTAATATAACCAAAACTGTCAAACATGCAAACTCAAAAGCATATAAACATCATAAACCTCATAACACCAGTTTTAACATGGAAACCCAAATAGGGAAAAACCACTATGGGATTTTGGACCCACTGAGAAATATACTCTTCTAGAGTATGCTCGGTTAAAAGAAAATCTTGTTAAAGATTACAAACACATTGCTAGATGTGACACGGTTAAGGGATTTCCCTCAGATCTATTAGGATCTTCACCTTGTTAGAAGTGACCTTGTTAAAGGATTTCAAACACTCAATTAGAATGTCACCTTGCTAGAGGGTTTTACAAATAAGACTGTTAAGTCCACTCGGTTAAGAGATTTTTTGTCACTTTCACAAAATAACAGTAATAAAATCTATCTGCAACTTCACATCTAAAATGCTAAAGCAGATTCCTATTTGTTCAATACAATCTAGACATAGAACTAATCTTGTCTATCTGTTGGGCTTCTATACTCTGTTATTCAAACAGATCTCCAAGCTTCTGTGCTCGGTAATCACTATGTAGCATCCATGTGCATACACTTTCCTGCATACATTGTTTATCAACAGTTTCCTATTTATAAACAATTAGGTAACTGCTTAATCTCCTTGATCACATTTCCCGTGATCAATCATAGCCATCAAATCTTTGATCTTGTCTAGGTTTAATGCATCTTTTGATCTGAAAATGTTTTACCCCACCTAGGAACTTGCATATATTTCTTTGAACTTGTGCCAGGGTATTGCGGTTAAATATGAGCTGTAGATCTTCATGCCGACTTTCCATTGTCTTAGATTCGTTAACAAACTTCATGCACAACTCACCAATCATTTAATTAGTTCCAGCTCATCAGCTTCGTTCATTAAATAATGCTTGTAACCATTCAATGCATTTTGTTATAGCTCGGTTAGAACTTGGTGAATACTAAACTTCACTCGGTAGACATTCCACCTTCATTAACCGATAGCGATAACCTTATGGTTTACCGACTAGGTTCCTTAGGGTTTACCGACTAGGTTCTTTGCTTGATAACATAGTATAGTATCGACCTTTACATTTTACAACATATGTATGATGTTAAAACAATCTAAAACATCATGATCTCATCATTGTCTGACTCGGTTTAGTTGCCCATTGAATACCTTATTCATCCCCTTATTCATCATATTCTTTCCTATGTCTTTTACCGACATCTTTATAATCTTCAAATCATACTTCTCAAGATATGGCAACATCATACTGAATTAGAAAATCAATTTCTTGACATCAATGACAAAATAATAATATCAAGATAGTAAAACATCCTTAATCAGTTATATCCATAATCATCAACAACCTTCTCAATATCCTTATGAAATGCCAACAACCTTTCATTGTTTGTTATAATGCTATATTGCCAACACTTTGGAAGAAAAAGGGTAGCGCATAGGCTTTGTCTAGCGCATAGGGTAGATTGAGTAGTGCTTAGTGAGGACAGGGGAGCACATGATAAGCAGTTTAGCATGTAGACAAGATTGTTTAGTGCATAGGGAAAATTTTTGGTATAGTGTGATTTGTGAATGAAGAAAATTGTTAGGTTGATGCCAGTTTTGCCAAGATAGGTTCAAATTGTCGGTCTGTGTGTCTTCTGTCATTGTTTTGATGAGTTGTCCAATATGAGTTCCGATATAACTTGATTTGATTTGCGATTTTTCAAGCTGATATAGATTTGATGCAGATTTGATATGATGTGGTTTTTGATATGAATGTTTTTGATATGAATTGTGGAGCTTGAGCTGTTTTACAAGCTGCATTGATTATGGAACTTGAGTTGTTTTAAAAGCTAATATGGATGTGAAACTTGAGTTGTTTTACAAGTTGATATGAAACTTGAGTTGTGTTACAAGTTGATATGATTTGATGAATCGATATGATGTGGAACTTGATTTAGATTGTCAAAGTTTCAAGTTTTGATATGAATTTGATTTTGGTATCTATGTTTTGATGAGGAAACTGATATTGGACTTGTTTCTCTTTTTGACATGAGTGTCTTGGAGTGGTTCAGTCATGTGAGCGATTTCTGAGACCATGGTCATTGATACCACAATTGAAACAAGCAGATAGAGACATTATTGAGAGGTGTGGCCGGACTTCGTTGTTAGATATGCCTTGATTTATCGTGAACTGGGGTTTATTGACAGCATTGGCGGAGAGGTGGCACAGTTATACACACACCTTCCATTTGGTGACAGGCGATATTACAGTGAGGCCTGAAGATTGTTACAAAATTCTATGGATTCCTATGGTAGGTGCATTGCTACCCTGTGAGCAGACTAAGGAGGGTGGGATTGAGGCACTTCGCTAGATCTTGTAGGATGAGACTGTTTGCGGGTATGAGATCCCCTGGCAAGAGTTCTTGGATTTGGATTATGCTCCTCTACCATCAGTTTTGGCAAGTTTCATAGGTGGGTTCTTATGTCCCGACCGTAGGTTGAAGGGACTAGCAGTGGGGTGGAGATTGGTTCTAGAGGATATGGTGATGCAGGGTCACCGATTTGCATGGGGTTTGGCTATGCTGACCCACTTATAAAGGGATTTACATCAGGTGGTATACTTAGGTTATGGCATTTTATCAACTGGAGTGATGTTGCAGGTATGGATGTGGGAGCATATTCCCGGAGCTCAGCCATTGGTGGAGAGAGATAGGCCTATTGGGTGTGCGTATGCATACAGATATAGAGGGATAGTTGTCCAGCGTAAGCTAGGCAAACTAGAGCATTGGAGGAGAGTTTTAGATGATATTGATACGGTTGTCTAGCGACCATATACAGGTTGTGAGGTATGGGCAGAAGATGGGATGGAGATGCCCTACGTTTACATGATCAGATATTTGATAGGCGCATGCCCTTTGTGATTGAGAGGTTTCTACATAGCCGAGTGTTACGGCAGTATGGTCGACAATAGAGGATTCCATAGGGAGCATGCTTTTATGCTCGACAAAGATAGGATATTCTAGATTGGGGACCTATGATTGATAGCATGGTGGCATTGGAGGATTTCTTTCATTTAGCTAGCCAGATTTGGGATTATGTCCCTGAGATAGTGGATTCAGGGATGACTGACGAGTTTGCAACACTCTTTGAAGTGTGTCCAGTGGCCAGGATATTGGATCCAGCTGAGATGATTCTAGCTTTTGATGACAGTGAGGAGGTAGATGAGGGAGGTGGTGATGGAGGAGGAGGTGATGGTGGAGATGGTGAAGGACGTGGCTAAGGTTGGCAAGGAGATAGAGGGAGATTGGATCAGGGGAGGAGAGGAGATAGGGGTGGAGATGGTGGAGATAGGGGGATACGAGCGGAGAGAGGTATGTGGCAGGCTATGATGGATAGAGGGAGAGGAGGTTTGGATATTAGAGCTGGGGGTGAGGAGAGGGTTGGGGAGGTGATAGCGATAGTGGGAGGGTATGATGACTTTAGATGACCAGCCCAGAGGAGGAGGTCAAATGTTTTACCTCCACCTGCACCGAGGACAAGTAGAGGGACAGGGGGTACCCCTTAATAGGTATCGCTACAGATGCGGATTATGACGCATGTGGAGGATGCTAAGATTAGATCACTGCAATAGTCAATGCAACATTTACAGACATAGTTGTTGGTGCATCAGTGTTAGATTACTCAGTTGACCACAGAGCGTGATACTGAGATAGAGCAGCAGGGTTGAGCAGAGGAGCTTGTAGGGAGTTTGCAGAGCGTGGCAACAGGTGGCCCGATGAGAGACACCTTGAGAGAGCTGGCTTTGAGAGCCAAGGAGGTGGAGTATTACCGGCACCATTATGAGAATGCGGTGCCTAGGGAGCACCGAGTGCAGAGTTTTACTGCTTCGAGATCTAGCTGATCTCAAGATATTGGGTCGAGGATAGAGAGAAGAGGTGTGACAGGGCCTCCTAGATAGGATCCAGGTGTTGGGACATTTGCAGCGAGACCGTCTCCTTCAGAAGATAGTCATACCTAAGAGATGTTGTCTCCATTGTATTTTGATCATTTTGTTGTATTGGCACAGACATGACATATTTTGTACATTGATCATTTTTTGAGATATATATACGACACCATTTTCTTTGATCCTCATGTGATGTGTTATGGATTATGTTTTCTACATTCTTTTGTTTATTCTATGATGGTTCAACGCTTGTATGTGATGTGATATGTGATGAATATGATGTGATAATGCATGATGTTGTGAGATGTATCTTGAAAATTAGATGTATGATATGATATGTTGTGAGATGCATCTTGAAAATGAGATGTATGATAATGATATGCTATGATACATACCAGATTTAAAATGATATGCAACTAATTGATTTGATATGCAACTAATTATAACATGATATGAAACTAATTGATTTTGAGCATCCTCATTCTACATTTGTCATCCCTGTATAGCCACATGTTGTTTTCTTTCTTTGTGTGTATCATCATTGAGCATTGATTTGTTTTGGGATATGTTGAAAATTTATACAAGCATAATGGTATAATTGAACCATAATGACTTGAGAAATTTTTTTATGATTTTTTATTTTGCAAGATAGCACAAGCGTCAAGGTATAATTGAACCAGGATGACCTGGGTGTGGATTGCATATAAATAGACAAGATTAAACCATTTGTATGCGTAAAGTGGAATCATGTCTTCAGTGATATGTTGTGAATCACATCGCGAGAGAAGTATTTACACAGTATAGATGATCGCCTCATAGACAAAAAACTAAGAAAATATTGGAGTCCCCACGATATTCTCTAGCTTTGAAGCATTGTTGAGAAAATTTAGAGGATCCAACAATTCAAAAAGTTCAAGTGCAAAAATAGTCAAACTTTATGCAAGATGCAACATTGATACTTTAGAAAATCATCCATCATATTTTGTGAATCCTATTAAGCGATCAATGTTTTGCTTTGTGATTGTGCGAGTGTTGTTTGCTGGATATGATGTTCTGAGTTTGTGACAAGTTTTGACAGCTTGAATGTGGTGCAATTTTATACTACCCCTAGTTAAGTGTGCTTCTAAATGTGGATATGTATAGTGATTACCAAGCCATGGTGAGATGTGGTAAAAGGATATGCGGATAAACCAGGATAGTGACTACGCTAAATATATCCTGGACAAATATTGTGATAAAAATGTTGGGCAATGGCCGATAGTGCTTTACTGTGGGTATAATGGTATGGATATAGATAGAGGAGCCTTCCTCTCACAATAACACATGTTTCCAGGTTTTCAATAGTTTCTTTTATTGTACCTTTTTATTTTCTTTTTTCTTCTTGATTTTTTGATATTTTTTTAATTTTTTCTTTTGACTTTTCCGTGCATTTAGACTACTCAAGTGTAGTATTTGTTTAGATGGATGTTGTTAGTTGGTTCATTGAGCATATCTCCTTCTGAAGTTGTTAGCTAATAGGTGCTTAATCCATAGGCTCATATAATGACATAGGGACCTAACAAGTTAGGTTCAAATTTCCCTTTCTTTTCTCGATCTTGCTGATTTCTAGGATTTTCTTTGAGTACTAGGTCTCCAATTTTAAAAATTCAGGGAATGACCTTGTGGTTGTAGATCCTACACATGCATTTCTGATATGCTTTGAGATAAGTGTAGGCATGTTGGCATCATTCATCTAGAAGTTCAAGCTCTTGCAGTCGATTAACTTGATACTCTTCATCTGGGATTAAGCCTTTCAAAGAGACTCTGAGAGATGGAATTTCTACCTCCAAGGGTAAAATTGCCTTTGATCCATATACCAATGAATATGGTGTAGCTCCTGTAGGTGTATGGATGCTATTTCTATATACCCAAAGTGCTGGATTGAGTTGTATATGCCAGTCTTTGCCTGCATCATTCACTATTTTCTTTAGAATTTTTAATATTGTCTTGTTGGATGCTTCTGCCTAACCATTCCCCTGTGGGTAGTAAGGTGTAGAAAAACAATGTTGGATTTTGAATTTTTCACATACTTCTCATACATCTTGGTTTTTGAAAGGTCATCCATTATCTGTGATGATGGAACTTGGAATGCCATATCTGCAAATTAGATAATTAAGGATAAAAGAGGCAATTTGTTTCCCAGTTACTATGGTCATGGGGACTGGTTCAATCCATTTGGTAAAGTATTTCGGTGCAGTTATAATGAAATTATGTCCATTTGAAGATGAAGGATGAATTTTTCTGACCAAGTCTAGTCCCCATTGACAAAAGGGTCAGGATGTTGTGAATGGCTACGGTTCTTGTGTTGGTGCATGTATAAGATTGCCATGGATTTGGCATTTAGGGCACTTCTTCACAAAATGATAAGTATTTTTCCATTGTTGGCCAGTAATATCCCATTCTTAGAAGCTTTTTAGCAAGAGTAGTACCACTAGAATGTGTGCCACAGATACCTTTGTGAAGCGCATGTAAAGCGGAGTCAGATTCATTACGATCAAGACAACGAAGAAGAGTACCATCTAGACCTCGATGGTACAAAGTATCAGCAATAAGAGTATAACGAGTGACTTGTCGGATAAAGTTACGTTTTTGGTTTCAGGACAGGTCAATGGGTAGGATATTATTCTTAAGATAGTCATATATCGGTCCATATAATGGAGAGTCAGAACTGGGCAAGGCATAGATAACATGGGATTCTGAATGATCATAGGCTGTGGAGAATAGTTGCTCTACCAGAAACTCGTAATGACTCTGTTGCTTTGGAATTTGCAGTAGTGAAGTGATAGTAGCCATGGCATTGGCTTCTTTGTTTTCCAACCCTTGTATTTACTTGAAGGTGATGTGTACAAAATATTGTTTGAAATCATCCACCATTTGCTTGTAGGGTAGCATCTTTTCATCCTTTGTTTGATAGTCATTGTTGATTTGATTGATGACTAGTTGTGAATCTCCTATAGACTTTTAATTCTATGATCCTCCATTCTATGGCTATTTTGATTCCTATAACTAATGCCTCATATTCAACAATGTTATTTGTGCATGGAAACATAAGCCTATATGATCTTGGTATAGTGTGTCCTTCAGAAGTGATGAATAGAATGCCAGCACCTAAGCCATGTTGCGTGTAGGTTCCATCAAAATATAAGTTCCATTGTTTGGTGGAGATAGCAAGAATGTCTCTATCTAGAAATTCGATCTCCATAGTTTGTTTTCTAGGTAGTGGTGCTTCTGCCAGTTGATCTGCAATTTCTTATCCTTTGATAGCTCTTCGCTCTGTCTAGTGGATATCAAATTCAATGAGGATCATGACCCACTTAGCTAATCTTCCTGTAAGAGCTGTTTTACTGAGTAAATATTTGAGAGGATCAATTTTTGCAACTAGCTTAATTGTGTGAGCTAGCATGTAGTGTCAGAATTTTTGAGAGGCAAATACCACTGTTAGACAAGCTTTCTCAATGAATGTATAGTTGAGTTCATATCCATTCAATGTCCTACTAATATAATAGATAGCTTGCTCCTTGCCTTGTTTATCCTCTTGTGCTAACAATACCCCTAGTGATATGTTTGTTGTTGAAATGTATAGAATGAGTGGCTTCCCTGCTATTGGTGGTACTAGAACTGGTGGGTTCATTAGATATTGCTTGATTTGATAGAAGGATTCTGTACATTTGGCTTCCCATCTAAATAGTACATTTTTATATATCAAATGATTGAATGGGAGACATTTATTTGCTAGTTGAGTGATGAATCACCTAATTTATTGGAGTTGTCCTTGTAGAGATCTAGGCTGGTTGATGTTCTTTGGTGGTGGCATCTCCATAATGGCTTGTACCTTTGCTGGATCCACTTCAATACCTTTAGCTGAAACTATGTAGCCTAGTAATTTGCCTGATGTAACCCTGAAGACACACTTCTTAGGGTTGAGCCTAACTTGGAATTTTTCCAATCTATCAAAAATCGTTTCTAAGATGCTTAGATGTTCTTCTCTGGTGAAGGATTTAGCTAGTAAATCATCTACATAGTCTTCCATGAAGGTATGCATCATGTCATGAAAGATTGATGTAATTGCTTGTTGATAAGTTGCTCCTATAGTCTTTAAGCCAAAGGGCATGATATTCCAATAGTACGTTCCCCATGGATAGGTAAATGTTGTTCTATCTTGATCCTCTGGGGATATCTTGATTTGGTTATAGCCTGAAAAACCATCCATTAGTGATAGCATTGCATGGCCTGCTGTGAGGTCTACAATTATGTCGATACTAGGCAAAGGAAAGTCATCCTTTGGAAAGGCTTTGTTGACATCTCTAAAATTAGTGTAGATTTTGATACTGCCATCTAGTTTTGATACAAGTATGATGTTGGAAATCCATTCAGCATAGTCAATAGGTCGGATAAATCCGACATCTAACAGTTTCTTTAGCTCAGCATTGACCATGAGTGCTACATGTGGATTTATCTTTCTTGGTTTTTGCTTGACTTTCTTAGCTCCTGGAGCAATGGACAAGTGATGCATGATTAATTGTGGATCAATCCCAGGCATATCTGCATATGACCAAGCAAAGTTGATTTGCTTTTCTTTAAAAAAATTAATAAATTCCAATCCTTTTTCCTCTGTCAGAGATTCTGCAAGGTGTATATTTTTGGTTGCTTCTATAGTACCAATGTTGATTGATTGAGTGGGCTCAATCAATATGGGTGATCGCTCATGATAATGCTCGGGAAGAGTATCAAGTCTCCCATCTTTAGGTGCCTTAAATAGGTTTTCACCCTTAGATGCATCCTTTATTTTTACTTTTGTGTGATCTATTGCTGCCATTGACTGGTTTTTAGCAGTAGATCTTTTATTTTGCTCATTTTTACGACTGAGAGACTTGGCACTCCCTTGGTTGCAGACATTATTACTTTGTTCACTGGTAGAGTCTGTTTTTGGGTTAACGGTATAGAAGTAATGGATAATGGATTTGTCAGTTGGGAAAATTGGTATATCATGAGTTTCAGGTTCATCCCAGTCTATGAGGTTAGGAAAGACAAGTGGTACAGAGTCGTTAGGTGGATAAAGTTTGACTGTTGTAAGTGTAAGGATGGAAGTATCATCGTGGTTGGCCTGGGTGTTAAAGGAGTTAAGGATCTCATCAAGGTCTTCGATGGTATCATCTTCTATATAGACTTGTGCATAATGTTGCTGCTCGTTTTCCTTGGCATCATAAATATTTTGTGGACCAAATTCAAGTGGTCTAGATTCTATGTCATGTTCTTCTTAAGAGATGGGTGTACTACTGTCTTTTGCACAAATATCTTCAGTAATGTTAGAACAACTGCCCCATTCATATTCACTGGAATCAGTCTTCGAGGTATCATCCTAGATTCTATTAGTGCTATGAACTGGTATGTTGTCGGGTGAGAACAGGTCTTTGATGATTGATACAAGTTTGATAGTTTTCTCTAATTCTGTGTTAGATCCTGCTTCCACTTTTTGCATTTGTTCATATACTGTCTCTTCTCGAGGAGGAATGATACAATCAGGAGGTGATTCCTCTATGTCGGATATTAGTTCTTGAACATGATGTACTTCTATAGATGCTTCCTTCTTTTGAATGATGGGCTTCTCTTGATGGTTCTTTCTTTCTTGATGTTCACGTTATTTGCATATTGTATCAGCTGACTCAAATAGTGCCTCCTGCTAGGAATATTCATTGTACTTCTTCTTTTCTTTCCACTAAGGTTTTTGATGTTTGCATGGTGCTTTATTTGGTAATAGAGTGAGTTCAAAGTCCAACCCTTTTTTGTCTTTACTAAATTGTGAAGGAGGATCCAATGGTTCCGTGATGCCTTCCTGACATTTACCAATAGGGCCTTTGCCATTGTACCCCATTTGCTGCATGATTAAGTAGCCTTTTCCATACAAGTGTGTTGGTATAGCTACTTCCATAGTAGTTGCTCTATCTTCTTCCTTATCTTTGTATAGCCAACTAAGGATGTCCATTTCCTCTGATTCATGTGCTAGAGTGCCAAGTTGGATAAATGTTCCATCAAACTTGGTGATGGGCTGAGTTGCTTGATGTGTTGATGGTGTAGGTAATCCATGAGATCTAGGTGATGTTGGTAAGTTGGCCAAACATATGGGTTTTAAAGAGTATTCTCCCATGCCTTGTTATTTTATTTTCATTTTCTTCTTAAAATCCATAGATAATGATTTAGACTTTTCTTGTTGAAGATCTGGTGCTGAGGAATTTTGTTTCTCTCTATTATGTGGAACCAAGCTATCTTGGGTTGCCCCCATAGCATTACAATGCTGAAATGGATTATGATTAGCTAATATAGAAACCTCCTGCCCATTGTAGGGGAATTTAACACACTGGTGATAAGTGGAGGGCACCACTTGCATTTCATGTATCCAAGGTCAACCTAATAAGATATTGTATGTGAGGTCTATGTCTAAGACCTGGCACATAGTATCCTTTTGTATCGGTCCCACCTGAATTGGCAATAGTATGGTTCCTTTGGATGATCTTTCCTCATCATCATATGCATTTATAGTGATCTTTTTGCATGGATCAATAAACTCCTCAGAGAAGAGTAATGCACGGATAAGTTTTAAGGTACAAATATTAAGTCCAACTCCTCCATCTATTAATACTCATTTAACTCGGTGTTTATAGCCCATGACTTCAATATGGAGTGGAGTATTGTGTGGATGGCTCAATGAGATATTATCGTTCTTAGAAAAGGTGAGGTTATGAGGCCCTGTCATATGAGCCACCATGGCTTGTAATTTGTCATCATCCAGATCTTGAGGTACATTTGTTTCTAATAATACTTGTTCCAATATGTCTTTGTGTTTTGGCAAAAATTTTAACAACTCTAGCATAGATATTTGAGTAGGAGTTTTGTGCAGTTGACTAACTAGATCATATTGAATTTTGGGTATAGTGTTTATTGTTGACATATGTCCCTTTAAGACATATTCTTGAGCTATCATTGTTACGTTGACGAATTCATGTTCACGCCTGTCTTTGATTGTGATAATATTGACTTGATTGTCCTCAACTGATATGTGATTGATGGTGTTATTATATGCATGATTGATATGAGCTCCATGTCTATCATTTGAGGTTGAAGCTCCATCCTTGTTGTAGTTTGGAAGAGGATTCTTGAAAGCTCTATGGTCACCATTTGTATTGAGACCATCGACCATTACATCACCTCTATCAATCATGTCTTGAACAATGTTTTTAAGCCTCATGCAATCATTTGTTTGATGACCTTTGTTGCGATGAAAATCACAAAAGTGTGAGTCATTCCACCAGGGTGGTTTGATTTGTGGTTCAAAGTTGTTGATTGCTGGTAAAGAGATAATTTTTGTTTGCCATGAGTTCTCTGAATGCTGACTCCAGTGATTTCCCTAGTGGTGTATAGATGTGTTTTGGAAAGTTGTTTGCATTACCCCGTGAGTTTGGATTAGGTCCCCTATTGGTGTTATTGTTTTGGGTATTGTTGGTGTTGTTTGTGTTGAGTTGAACTTGATTGGTATTCGGTGCATAAATGTTAGTGCCTGGGTTAGCACCTTTGGGATTCTTTGTGGCTTGAGGATTACCTGATAATGTGAGCACGAACTACTTTGATTTTGGATCATTTGATTCATTTCCTCCATTTCCATTGTTTTTGTTTCTAGTCCAGAATCTAGATTTTTCCAAGTTGTTGTTGTTTTGGTTGTTGTAATTGGATGAACTTGTTCCTTCTTTGAAAAATTTCAGCATTCCTTTTTTGACACATGCCTCTTCTACTTGGATGCCATTCTCAATCAATTTAGCAAAAGATGGTATGCATTGGAGTTTGAGTCTGTAACTCATCTCACTATTCAAGTTGTTGATGAAAATTTCCATTTTTTCCTTTTCGGGTACATCATGAGGATATCTCGAAACCATATGCCGCCAACTTTGAAGGAATACCATGAATGTTTCATTGTTTTTCTGTTTGGTGTTACAGATGTCTGACATGGTGATAGCATGTTGAATGTTATAGGAATATTGAGTTATGAATTTGTTGACTAGTTCATCGAATGATCTGACAAGAGGTGTGATTTTGGATAACCATTCCATTGTTTGCCCTCCCAAGCTTCTTGGGAATAACCTCATCAAATATGTATCATCATGAGCAAATTCTAGACTCATTGTACAGAATTCATGAACATGATCACGGGGATCGGTTTTCCCATCATATTTGTCAAATTTGGGAACATCTGAGTTTGGAGGAAAAGGTACCATGTTCAATCTTTTGTCAAACGGATAAGGACAAATTTTAGTTAATGAATACCGTATTGTTGTCCCTTGTTGTATGTCTTACATTTGTCTTTGTAACATTTGCATTTCTTGAGTAAGAGTAATCAAGGGTGCACTATTTTGCCAAGGGAAGAATTCTTCCCTTGCATTAATTCTAGGCTGAAATGGTGTATGGAATGGTATGTTTTGCTCAGGGATGTTTTGCTTAGGTATATTTTGTTTTGGTAGATTTTGTTCAGGAATATCTTGCTCAGGGTCACGTGCTTCTTCTTCTCTTTGTTGTTCTTGATATTTGTAATGTTGAGATCTTGTTCTAAAAAATGTCCATGTCAAAGTCTTCAGGAAGTTTAACTCCTTTGCTTGTGAGTATGAGTAGGTATTTTTCCTTGTCATTTTCCATGAGTCTTTCCACAAGTTTTTGAAACAAAGCGCTCTCTTGACATTCTTGAAGAAGTTCTTCATAAATTTCAGTGTCATCTAGATTTGGACGCTCCAAAGGATTTGATAATCTCCAATTCATACTATATTCTAGTTGCATTTCGCTTTATTTGTTTCAATGAGAGCGAGTGGCAGTGGGCATTTAGGAATATTTGGGGGTTGGTGGTGGCAACCTTGGTATGTTATAAGTAATGCACTTGTCGGGAAAGAATGTTGGATTGATCTTTCCTCCATGATTTATTTGTTGGCTGAATGCCGACTTTTGATAGAATGCTCTACTCCTTAATGGTTCCTTGTCAAATTTGCTTGTTTTGTTTTGAAGATATAATCATATATGATGAAGGAATGTTCAATGAGATTTGAAGAGTTGATGATTGATGTATAAAAATTTATTTCTTTTGGCAAGTTTTGAAGAACTCAGTTGTTGTTTCTTCAACTTAGTGTTATGATAAATATTCTTTCTTCTCAGAATATGAGGATTAGTCATACATAAGCGATCAATGGTTTCCTTTGATTTGTTTTGGATTCAGTTTAGGTTGTTTTGGAAACTCAAGTTTTACTTTATCAAAGTGAAGGTTTAGATGTCCCCTCATGACAAAGTGCGTCAAATGATATGGAATACAAGCTTTCACGATATGGAAACTCGATTTGACAACTTAGAGTTTTAAACAAGTGTGTTTTAGGATAAAAACCCATTTGATTTAAAGGACCTATTTGCCACTTGTGATGATGTTTCCTAATTTTGATAGGAGAGATATGTTTATCTTGTGACTAGTTTTAGATTTTCAAACAAATTTGCTTCATAGAAATTTGCTTGTAGAAACAACTTTTGATACTCTATTTTTGGTTTTCTGATTGATGAAGTTCAGGCTGATGAAAGAAAGCTTTCGAAATTGTTTTCAAAATTTTCAAAATTGACCTTTGTTTTGCCCCTTATTTTTTGGGTTTTGACTATGTGCGAGAACAAAGACGCAATGCACTATAAAAACTTCTCTATGCACTAGCGAAAAGACTCCACATGCTACGCTTCCCCTTGATATGTGCTAACTGATTCATATTGTTTAATTTTGCTTCAGCTTTGGTTCAAAAGGTTATGTGCCAATATGGGCCACCTATGCACTAACAGTTAAATCCTATATGCTAAAGTTTAACTTATATGCACTAAGTTGATGCTTCCACGTGCTAAACTATTTTCAAAACGCGCTAACTGCCACTGCTTGTTTTTTAGATTCTGGTGAAGCACTACTGTTAAGACTTGAAGCACTAAAAAGAAGGTTTAATGCACTAAAATATGGTTCCTACGTGCTAAGAAGTTGCTCTTACGCACTAAACTACCCTGAAATATATTAACTTGGTTGTTTTTCTACAATTTTGGAATTTTGCCTTGAGTTTTTAGTGCTGATAGATGATTTTCTGAAATAACAAATGAAAGCACGACACCAAAGAGACAACCATTTTGCTTTAATCTAAACAATAAGCATATGTTCTGTGAGGATGTGTTCAAATCCCTAATGTTTCAATAGGTTTAGATACAGCATGCATTTCAATCAGACTCTTTATTCAAGGGTCATAAGCAATAACGTAGCCCACTAGTCTTGATACTTCATCAGCTCAAATAGTCGTGTCACCCCCTAGGGGGTGCCCTTTTTTTTTTCTTTTGCCAGAAATTAACCCAAAGTGAATTGCTTCATAATTGAGTATTTATCTTGGGAGATATATGGTGAGTGATCTTGGGGGAGGATTTTTCCCCACCCTTGCACTATGATATTGCAAATGTTTGTTTACTCACTTGACTCAAAGTTTCTATGCTAAAGTTCATAATCAAGCTTCCTATTCGACCGTCAGTGATAAACTCCCTTAGGAGGCCTCCAGACCTTTAAAAAAAAGGCTTTACGTATCTCAAGGATACTGGGGGAAGGCTAATCACTGCGCACAACTATTGAAAAGGACTTTCGTCACTTTCCACTTTTGATTATAGTGGGTTAGAACACTTGGCTTGAAAGTTGTTTCCCACTTAGGTCATTCCCTTCATACCGGCGAAAAATGGATTTAAGAGTTTTTCAACCCCTTAGGAAGCCAGACCTACTAAAGGATTTATTGCTTGAATTAAAGAAAGCTTTAAGAGTGGTTTGGCTTTTTTATCACCCAGTTAAGGGGAGAGCATATACCTTCCACTTTCGAGACAAGGCAAACAAGGTTCTTTTTAGCCTTCAAGATAATGATTTGCTAACTTCTACTTGGAGATTTTGCTCCACAAAAATATGGTGTTTTTTTAAACTTTTCAAGGCAATGATTTTTTGATCTAAAAAAAAAGAACTTGGTCAACAAAATGAACATGATTTTTGTCAACAAAAGAAATTGATTGAAAGCGGAATATCTTCCCTCTTTAGTTGCAAAAAGACTTTTGGGACTTTGTGTGGTTATTTACCCTGCTATAACCTAAAATGGATCCTTTTATACACCAAAGGATGGTGAAGTTCTTTTTAATCCATTTGTTTGTAAAACTTGAAATTTTTTTGATTTGTTCCTTTTAAAACCCAATTTGAAAATTTTCTTTCCTAGAAAAGCAAGGAAAAAATTGTTTTGTGGTTCTTTTAAAAGCCCAAATAGAAGTGAGTTCAATTTTAACAAGAATCAAAAGAAGTTTATATCTTAACTAACTTAACTAAGTTAGTAAAAACTTAAACTATTTAATGATCCTAAAATTAAGCTCCTATCTGCAAGAAATTTGTTAAAACCCTGCAAAATACCAGGTAAAATTGTTAGAAAATATGTGGGTTTTTGTGGACTTCAACAAGTCTAATTTTTACATATGGTTACAATTTTTGGTTTTGCCTCTGTCTGTGATGTGCTAGCTAACAAACTGTATGCGCTACTGTATAGTCAGGATGCGCCATCTGACAAACCCGATGCGCTAAGTTGTTTTCCAGATGCGCTAAGTTGTTATTCTTCCATGCTGAGACCTACAAGAAAAGGTTAGTGAGGATGATGCACTAAAGTATGATCTTCACACACTGGGAAATGAGTCTCACGTGCCAAATAGTGAGCCGGATGCACTAAATGATCCAGCATATGCGCTAAGGGATGTTCCCTACGTGCTGATTCCCATTTCTCGTGTACCTACACAAGTGTTTATTTTTAAAAACCGATTTGATTAATGGGGTAGTGCCCCACAGTGGGTGCCATAAATGTATGCAGGAAAAGCGGGGTGATGAAACTTAAAATGTGAAAAATATGATGAATTTCAAAGAGGCTTGTCCACACACCCACAAGACTTCTTGATGTAAGTTATGGAGTCATGAAGAATGACTCAACTTCCCAAGGTTGGTTCCATGGTTCTCTATCTCACAAGGTCCCTCAAGCCAATGCCTTTGCTCTCATATCACTAAGCAAACTAGCTCAGGGATGACAAATGCAAGAATGAGGGATGCTTATGATTGATTTAGTTATGAAAATGCATCCTATCTATGCATGATTCTATAAATGCAATAAACTAGATTATAAAATGACAAGATTAGTAGCAATACTATCCTAACATGATATACTAGTTTATGAGTTAAGCTAATGATAAAGGAAATAGTCTAAAATGCTTATTAGATTAATTCTTATTACAAAGAGAAGGTAGACGTGTTAATAAAATTGAACATAAATGAGATACTAAAAGCTTTCATGGATACTTAAAATGGAGGAATGAGAGCTCTATTTATAGTGAAAATAGGGCAATGGATGGCCATGATTGAAAGAGTTAATCAAGGGTCAAGTTTGAAAGTTGTCAATCCATGTTTTCAATTTTCACCAATGAAATGGTGACAATTGTCAACATAAGGCTAGTTGAGAGGAGAGGTAAGAAGCATTAAATGCTTGAGAAGACCTCATGGTTACCCTAGGAGGTAAGGGTTAAGGTTAGGTTAGGGTTATCCATTGGATAAAGCTTTTACCCAAGGAGTAAACTCTTGTGCAAAGGTTAAAGGAATAACCATGGTCAAAGAAATAAATGCTTAATGAGACCCTTGGGTTAGATGGAGGTTATGTTAATCAAAAAGTCTCTAACCATGCCACTAAGGGTTAGTTAACCATTAATGGTTTGAAGACTTTGGGGACAAATTTGTAAGAGTCCTTCCAAATTTGGGGGTATTCAACAAGTTAGCTTGTTGAATGGATAAAGGATTTAATGTCTTTTGAAGACTTTACTCCAAATTTGAGAAGTGACCTTCTTAAATTTAGGGAAAAGGGATAATGGATGGTATTGGGGTTAATTGATTAGGATTAGATGGATTCTAGAAGAAATTAGGAATAGGGTTTAGGATGCAAGTGGGAGATGTAGGAAAATGCAAGTAGGTGAGGGAAAATAGAATTAATTAAAAGAAATTACTTTATTTCAATTTAGTTGCTATTTGGGAAATTGAATAAATTAGATTTATTCAATTTGGGGTAAACTATTAATTAAATGTAATTTTAATTAAAAGGTAAGAAGAAGGGTTTTAATTAAATAAAATGATTTATTCAATTAAATGACATAAAGGGCTTAAGCGAATTTAACTAAATAAATTGAATAATTTACTTAATTATATAGAGGAATGTGGGTGATTTAGTTAAATTAGATTTAACTAAAATAGAGGAATGAACATAAAATATTCATTTAGGAATATGGTCATTTTTATATGTCTACACTGGTAAACAATATCACCAATCTAAATCAAGGCACTACCGGTAAAACACAGTATGACTGTAAAAGACATAAACCGGTAACATCTAGATCTTCTCAAAACCTAATATCTCATCTCACCTTCACCCATATGCTTAAGAAAGTAATACATCAGAAATACAATGACTATTAGATCAGCTTGCATTGCCACTTAACGGAAAACACTAAAACATCACATGAAAAAGCATCACACATAACACACTAATTTTTCACGTGGAAACCAAACTAGGAAAAACCACGGTGGGGATGAATACCCACAAGTTTTTCTTGAACTCTTCTAAAGTCCACTCTGTTAGGAGCCTAGTCTGGTTAAAGACTTTACAATAGGTTCTACTAGGAACCGATCCTGCTAGGGATCACTCTGTTAAGGGATGGCTAAATACCCGGTTAGAGGTTAAAACCTTGTCAAAGGTTACCTTGCAAGAGGATTTGAAGAACTCAATGATTTTGAGTCACCCTATTAAAGGATTTACAAAAAGCTTGTTAAAGCTACCCAGTAAAAGGATTTTCCAATTGCTGAAATGGTTAGAAGTCAACAGGTAATACATTGATATGATAAGAACACTCAATGCCAAGGTAGATCCACTTCTATTCCTTTACATTTGCAATAACACTCTATAGATCTCTACTCACTTCTCCGATCTGGCAAGAATCACTTCACATACATTCATTTGCCAACAACCTCAAATGAAAATCATCATCGACCTTATTGACAACAATTAGGTCAGTGACAAACACCTAAAACCCTAAGCATCTAGGTTAATAATACAATCGTTCCAATCCTAACCATTTAAACACATTACATGGGGTAAAACAATCTTGAACAAATCTCAAGATGTTCTCCATCATCCGTTCTTCACCGCTTTTGGAAGCTGATAACCGATCACATGCTTTCCACCGTTTACTAAGATTTTGCACATTCCCGAGGTAGATAGAATCAATCTTCTTCATGCAAGATCCTTAAGGATATCCTTCACACGCATAAGGTTGATGTGGCAACATGATCTAATCTTTATTTCAATGCTAACTCATCATAGGATATCATCGGTCGAATCACACAGACTTGGAATGCATCAACCAGAAACCCTGAAGCTGAGACTACCAACCAGTAGTCATATCAAATGAAACCCCGATACAAACTTTGCATATACCGGTTCACACTCCAACATACCAGTTCACTTTTTGCATATACCGGTACATACCATCATACCGGTTCACTTGCCAATTTGCTTACTTCAATATACCGGTTCATACTTCAACATATTGACATCAATGACAACATACAATCCCATCATGTCATCAAACTCTGCACATATACCAACAAAATCATCTTACAATAGTCACCAGTAAAAAGCATGAAATATCTATCACCAAAATAGCTTTTTATTCTCATAGGACCACATATCTATCACCAAAATAGCTTTTTATTCTCATAGGACCACAGAGATCAGTATAAGCCAAATCCAAAATATTTTTGTATGTACACTTCTTTCTCTTAAATTAAATATATGTCATCTTACCAATTTGATAGTCTTTACATATCACATTATCCAGTTTAACAATTTGAGGTAGTCCTCTCACAACACTAGACTTGCTTACCTTCACCAAGTTATTGAAATTCATATGACAATATCTCTTGTGCCACAACCAACTATCTTCCATTTTTTCAACTAGACAACTATTGACATTAGCATTTAAATGAAATAAGTTACCTCTTGTTTGTTTTCCGGTAGCAATCAGTTCACCATTTCCTCCAAGGATTTTGGAGATTCCACCATTAAACTCAAGAAAATAACCTTTATCATTGTGTTGTCCAACACTTAACAGATTATGTTTTAAACCATGAACCCAATATGCATCATTAGTATTATTCTTCCCATTCAAAGAAATAGAACCTTTACCTTTCACTATGTAGGGAGAGTCATTTCCAAATCTAACAACACCTCCATCAAATTCATTAAGAGTTAAGAACTTACTCTTATCTTTGGTCATATGGTGTGAACATACACTATCTATAATCCATTCATTATTGTTTTCTACATGAGAAACTAGTTCCTTCTCATGAGACAATTGCTCCTTTACAGCTACAAACATAACCTCTTCATTGTCATCTTCATCTACAGATTTTTCATCTGTCACACCTTCATCCACTGCAACATAATAGTGTTTTATGTCTTTCCCTTTAAATTTATTGAACTTATTTTTCTTATCGATGTTAGGGAAGTTAGCAGCAATATGACCAATCTTACTACAAGAGAAACACTTTAAAGGTAAGCCACTAGCACATTCTTAAGCATTCTTAATCCAAGTAAAACTTGCACATATCATGCATTTATAGGGCCTCGTGATTGGTATATCTCCATTAATTTTTATAATCAAATATATGTCAATTTATTAATTTAATATAAATCTTAGACCTTCACATATCTCTAGAAAAGACTTTTTAGAGCTCCCAAAAATGATTCTTGATACTTATAATTCATTTTATCCCAAGAATTTTTCTACCATCCAAATAAATCCAATTATTGAACTCCTCTTTAACAATACTTACAAGGTGTCATTGGGAGGCTTCTCAAGGTTCAATTTTTTGCAATCAATCTCATCCATTGATGGAAACTTAAGTATCTACATTCACATGGAATCATCTTCAGCATGTCAACATAGTGTGAAACAAAATGGTTTTGAGTAAGGGACTTTAGTTTCTTTAATTTGTTATGCATCCATATCTTAGATCAACCCAAAATAGAAATTGGACATAGAATAAAAGATTAAATTTCATACTTTCTTTTTTGTTTATCCAATATTTTCTTGTCAATTTTTCTGGTTAGATTACTGAGACCCACATCCTTTTAATAATTTTTTATTCTTTTATTTTAGGTTTTTTTTACAACTTCATGGGTGAGCTCAAATTTTCATGATTTAGCATGTGTGTAACATCTTTTAGAGCATTTTCAGTTCTTTATATATCTCTTTTCCTAATGGCCCTCACCTGTTTTATTAGTTATTTTTCTATTTTTTTGTTCCTCTAACCTATTTATAGGGGATTTTAGTCCATTATTGGGTAAGTGTGTACCAAGATGGGGGACCAAAAAGATGTCAAATTTTTTTTCCCAAAAGTAGGCATTTGGCATGCACCAAAAAAGGTGAGCGAAAAATATGGTGAGCACCAAATTTGGCACTAGCCAAATATAAACTCTTTTTGAAAAGTGCATTTCCATTTTGAAAAGTTAAAACTATCTTTCTCTTTCCCAACAAGAATATATACATGAAATATAATAAAATTTAAGTATAAGAAAGAAAAATGTGTCATTTTTCTTTCTTATACTTCATGTATATATTGGTAGGATGTTTGAGAGTGGTTTCACTCTCTCTCTCCCACCATCTCTCCTTCTCTACCTTGCCTTCCCTCCTTATCCCATCTATATTCATGCCTCTCTCTCTCTTCCTTCTCCCTTTCTCTCTCCTCATCCACATGTCTCCCTTCCTCTATAAATACCTCCCTCTTCCTGCCCCTCCCCATCTCATTAACCACATCTATCCCTCTCTATCTCTCTCACCTCTATATTTCACCCCTCTCTCCCTAGGATCTAGGTCTCTCACCTCTAGAAAAGGAGAGCCCAAGGGAGAGGGAGGAAGGGAAAGAGAGGGAGATACTTGAGAGAGAGAGGGGGGAGGGACGGGTTGAGGAGGGAAGGGAGGGGTTGAGGAGGGAAGGGAGGAATAGACCTAAGAGAGAGAGGGGTGGGTTGATGGAAAGAGAGGGAGAGACCAAAGAGAGAAAGTGAGAGAGATAGAGGGAGTAAGGGATGGGTTGATATATATATGTATACACACACACACACACACACACACACACACATAGACAAAGAGAGAGAGAGAGAGGTAGGGGTTGAGGAAAAGAGAGTGAGAGACTTGAGAGAGAGATCCCTACCTTCCTCTCTCTCTCACTTAGGCTCTCTCTCTCTCCCTTCCTCCCTCTCTCTCACTTCAGATCTCTCTCTCAACTTTATGGTCTCTTTCTCTCAACCTCTCAACCTCTCTCTCTATCAACCCTTCCCTTCCTCCTTTCCTTTCTTTAACTTGGTCTCTCTCTCTCTCTCTCTCTCTCTCTCTCTCTCTCTCAATTATATCCCTCTTTTCCTCAACCCCTAAATTTCTCCCTCCATCTCTCTCTTAGGTTTCTCTCTTTCCCCACCTCCCTCTCTCTATCTTGGGCTCTCTCTCATGTCTCTCCCTCTCTCTATGAAGGGGTTGATAGAGAGAGAGAGAGAGAGTTCCCAAGTGAGAGAGAGAGAGGGAAAGAGAAAGAGAGAGATCTAAGAGATAAAGAGAGATCTTGAGTGAAAGAGAGGAAGGGATGGCAAGAAATAAAGAGACTAGCACTAGTACATTTTGGGCTGATTTTCGATGACCTATCATCAGAATTTTGACTAATTTTTGTCGGACTGTCGACAAATGAATCTGTCAAAAACTTGTTGCCGGGCATTCCGACGATGCAATCTAATGTTGGAATTCTGAAAACATCCTGAACTCTTCTAACAGTGCCCATGATAGCTCATTTGGCCAAAGAATGTCATCAGAATTTTGACGCTTACCAGGAATATGCATCGACTACGACTATGACAATTGTCCAACAAGAAAGTATTGTCAAACATACCACATCCTCATCGGATGTTTATTCAATTGGTGTTGACATTCTGATTCCTGCCATAAACTATGCACCGACGAGGATGTTGTTGGTCTGACGGTTTGGCCGTCGGCGCAAAGTTGGGTTGTCAGAATTCTAATGGCAATTTATTTTAAAAAGAATATGCATGTCAATTACAATAGTGCTTGTTGGTTCCCTTTTAGCATGTGGGGTATGATTTAGACCTTGACCTTGGTTTTGAGACCTTGGGTATTGGAGGCTATTAAGCCTATTGGATGGGGTCTACAACCTACCCATTCCCAAACAACTCACCTTATGTTGTTCTTGGTACAAGTTAATAAGCATTGGTTCTATCTGGCATGTATGCATCTCTAAATAACTGACATGTTAATTTTAGAATCAGACTATAGCAAAAAATAGCAATAACAGAAAGGAAATTAATGTGCACAAGAAACACCAAGAATACCCTGGGAAAAACTCCCTCTTGAAGGTGAAAAACCTAGCTATAGATCTCAGATCTTATTATACAATAATCAGAAGTATCTTACAATATGGCTTCAACACTTGAAGCAATCAAAATAAAAAAAATATGCACAATAGGATAACGCCTTCAACCAAGGATATAAAAATGAAAAACTTATCTCTAAGCATAGGGTATCTACTGTTAAGGAGGTTCCCTGTCCTAGAGATAGTGTTCACTGCTCTAGGATGAAGATCATTGTCATCAATGATAGTTAGGAGCCTTCAAATGAAGTTTGCTACCATTGAGAATAATTCGTTGTCTCTAGAATGAAGATCATTGTCACTGCAAGATGGTTTGCTATCCTTAAATTATGGTCCACTGACTTAGAGAAACAATTTGTTGAATGAAGGAGATAATTTTTGATTCAAGACAATTCATTGAGTGTATGTGGATACAATGACTAAGCCTTTGTATGTATATGTGACTCAGCCTACCAATTCACTCTAGGTCGGCCCTTTCAACTTGGCACCAAAACATAGGGTTAAGATTACAAGATACATAAGATAGGGCCTTCCCTATTCACAAGTTACAAGTTACATTCAATATAGGACCACAAGTTACATCTCCCAATTAGGGTCAAACAAAATTACAAGTTACATTTATAGGGCCTCTCTTATCCACAGGTTACATCATATATAGGTCTTTCCCAATGTTCATAGCAAGAGATAATTACAAGTCACATGTATTTGGACCCAGCCCTAAGTGGTTTGGATTGCATGAGAGGTAATACATAGGAATTTTAACTGTCATTGAAAACATTAAAATTCAATAGTCAGGTATCTGAGCTAGCTACAATTTTCAACACACAATAGAGATCACTATTCCACTAAGGTTGAGATTGCAGCACTAATAATAAGGTTGTTGCCTTAGTTGATAATAGGACCACTCCTTAAAGACAATGATATATACCTTGATTGTTGTGTATATATTATTATTTGCATTAACAAAGGGACAGATTGATGTTTGCGCATGATTTGGGTTATAGAAAATTGTGAAGTGTTGAAATAAGACAATTTTCCCTTATTAGAGATGGTGTGAGTCTGGTTGTCATGGTGGGGATATGATAGAAGCTTGTGCGTGAGAGTGAGAGTTGAAATAGTTTTCTATGTAAGGGTGGGAAAGTGTTGCATTTTGGTTCTAAGGGGAGATAGATCAAACTTCGTATGGAAAATTAGGATATACAACCATGGTGAAAAGCTTGAAGAATCTATTCATGTTTTGATAAGCCTTGGGTGTTAAGGACTTCTCTAATTTCATTAAATGTTTGTGATTGACAAAGTTACCTAAGTTACCTTTGGTCAGGTGATGGTGTTGGAGTTTTTGGATAAAAGTGTTTACTAAATCTTATAGTTCAACTATCGAATGGAATTTAAGAAGATTAAACCATTCTAAGAGGATCCTCCAATATCCATGGCCATGATGTAGTGAGCTAATGATTTATTTTGTAAGGTTTGTAGCAGTTTGTTGTATATTGTAGATTGTGTAATTGATCTCCCATTATCTATTAGGGAGTAGGAGACACTAATTAGGTGACTCCATTGATTATTTCAGGTCGATTTGACATTTATTATTTATATGATTTGGGTTTACATATGAATAATTTGAGTATTGATTAAGGCGCATATTGGCCATGAATTGTGAATGTGAGGGTCATAATTCCCAATTGTATAACATAAGTAGTGAAAATATAAAAACATCTTAACAACCCAAATAGTTATGAGAGTTGAACTTTAGGCTAGATTTAGTTGTAAAGTCGATAATGAATTCAAATGATAAAAAAATACAAGGAATTCTTGTTATCTTTCATGCTAGGGAAACAGAAGATCGTGTACAACATATAAATAATTAGTTGTATATATATTTTAACTTTTCTCTAATCCAATAACAAAATATCCTTGTGATTGACCAAACAAAATGATCTAAACCTTAGGAACTAATAAACTTATCCTAATGTTTGTCAAAAATAGTGATTCAAAACCTTAAAACATTAATCTTTCCTTGATGATTGCCAAAGAAAAGTGATACTAAACACTAGAAATAAATAAAAGTATATGCATTTTGTCTATAAAGTCTGCAATTATTAACTAAAGAAATATGTATATATAGTGCATGGCATCTTTCAAAAGGAATTTAAAGCGTTCACCAAATGTGGAGAGGAAAGTTAGATGTACAGGTGTTATTAAGTTTAGAGAAATGTCATTTTGGAGGAGATTTAATTCTAATATTGTGGTTTGGAATTCTCTATTCAGTAATGTTAATTTGGCTTTTGTGTGTGTGATATGCTTGCATTATAAATCTTTGAATTACAAAATGGATACTTGTAGTATGAATTTAGATATAGAAATGTTGTGCACAATGAATGACGATAATAATGAAAAGGAATACCTGAAGTTTTGCCTCAAACCCAGCAAAGCCAGATTGATCAATATTCTCAGATCCAACCATGTCTACTAGCATCAATCTCCTTCCCATGGAAGGTACATCCAAAGCTATCAAATAATAATGATAATGGAAGATAAAAAAAGAATGAACCGTACAAATATCTATTGGAATAAAACAAACTTAAAACAATAAACATTGTATTAAAAATAATTGCCCACCTCGAGAGTGTTTTATTTTTCAAGAGCTGCTCAAGTCCAGCAATTTCAGACTCATTTCTTTGACTTTCCACTGGGCTAACTTCTCCCTCTTCATCAATCATATTTGTTAGCACAACATTCTACAGACATATAACAAGTAATCAAACCAATTAAGAATGAAATACAATGAAAAAAAAACTCAGAAAATATAATTTCACTACAAGCCATTCCAGTACTCCAGCCAGTAGTATTGTAATTGACAACTCGTCTAATGCTGAAGTGTTGTAGCTATATGGGATGTTACTCTAAAAGTTGAACATCAAAGTTGATTGGATTACAAAATTGAATATGACCTTCCCATTGAATAAGACATTACTTTACACAACCTCCAATATTAGAATTTATTTCATTATAAAGTTGAATAAGACCCTCCAGCTTCCAAAAGTGCAGACAGTCAACTATACATGTTGTTGTCCAATTAAAGGATTCAATATTTTAAGTGAGTTGGGGAGCTATTCCAACACAAGTTGCAAACCAACCTCAACAAATGAAATCTTGGAACCATGCAAATTTAGTTACATTATCAACCACTCTCCCATTCAAGTTGATCTTGAAAAAATCAAGATGACATGATACCTAGTATACCCATGCAAACTTAAATAATTGCACAAAAACATGAGTATGCATTAGGGAGGACCATACATCCATGAACTAATCATGTTAAAAGAACAACAACATGAGTCAACCCCATAAAGGATGATTTATTTACATAAAGGATGAAATATATCTTTGACACATATAGTGCGCAAGACACATGAATACACATAAGATATCGATCATACATAAATCTTGGATCATACCAATAAACAAGTACATATAATACATGAATATATTTAAGGCATGATTTGAATAAGGATCATACATGTGAATATATGTATCTTATAAAGCATGGGATGTTCATTCTAACACGTAGAGTGTCCATGAATTCACTTAAGCACACATGTTGTGCATGGAGCATGAAGAATACACTCAAAACATGAGGAATACAAATGAATACACATGATTCATAAGGCATGCATTAAATAAATACCTTGAAGTATGAAGCATACAATGAGAACTTAAAGCATGAAGCATACAAACAAATGAATCCATAAAGCAGGAAGCATACATAAAGCATGAGGCATCTAGATGAGTCCACTGAAGTCATAAATCATACACTTGAATATATGTAGAGCATAAATTTTCTTAAGTCATGAAACATACACATTGTTACATGCAAGATAGGAGCATGAAGCATCCACACAAGACATGAAGTAATACACACAAATACCCCCTAAGGTACAATGCATATATGAAAAAGTACACATATAAATCATACAATGAGGAAATCATGTTGAAGAAACAACAAACACATTAATATCCATAATTTATTAGGTATATATACATAAAACATGCATTTAAGAGAAATATACATGAGGCACATGGATGTAATTAAAGCATGAAGTATGCACATAAAACATAAAGAATACATATAGAGCATAAACATGAATATACTTGGGGCAAGAAGCATTCATGCAAAACATAGAGTGTACACATAAGGCACAAATACATGTAAAGCATGAAGTGTACGCATGAATTCACTTAAGGCATGCAACATACACGTAGCATAAAGTATACATAAATACCATAAGATGTGAAGTATACACATAAGGCATAAGATAATGGATACTTGTAAGCAAAGAATCAACATACATGAATATATGCAAGGCATGAAGTAATGTTCATAAGGCATGAAGGAGCCATGTAAAGAACAAATCATACATATGAATACGTGCAAGGCATGAATCATACATGTAAACCATGAAGTAATACATAAATACACATAAGGTACAAGCATACATGGGAAAAGTTATCATGGAGTGGACATGTTGAAGACACATCAATCATGAAGCATACAAGAGAGAGGTATTCATGGAATAGATATTTGAAAACATCTCATTCATGAAGTAACACAAATACACATACAATATAAAACACATATGCTAGACACATGACAAACATGGTGTACGAACAAGGTATACATGAGGGAAGTGTACATATAAAACACCCATGGAGTAAGCATGCTGAAAACATATTAGACACTTAGCAGTTAAAGGCATACTCTTAAGAATGCAATGCTGGATAGATCAATTCAATTTTTGATTTATTTGAGAAGAGGGATGAATTATTAGTTCTAACTGAGTAGTTGTTAAAGCAGGTTCGTCCAACAGGCTAGCGGAATCATGCTCTGAATATTGTCAATTATGTTTGACAATATAATTTTCATGCTCTACATCACAATGCTCCAATATTGACCTTACCTAATTCTTCATTGCTCATTGAATCTTACACAAATTCTACTGAGCATGTCATGGGAGCCATCTTGTTATAATATGGTAAAATAGTATGCTACTATTCAAAGGTTTTCTTTTCAACAATGAGGGACTATCTAGCTTATGATAGAACTTTATGCATTAGTCTAGGCGATGAGAAAGCATATAAAAAATAGTATGAAAGAGACTTAAATTATGGGGAATACAAATCAAAACAAAATACATGATCATTGAGGGAAAATCTAAGATTGGTTGACAAATATAAGATAGCAACCATGCCGATTATACAACAATGATAAGGAGAATTCCTAAATAATAGTCCATATGAATCACCAAGTAATAGCAGCATATAGTCATAATAATCCTCACTTTGAGAAACCATGGAATCAAGTAATAAAAACTAGAACAACAAATTCCATATAAAAGTGGTTAGACTTAAAACGATAAGGAAAATTTAAAAATGCTAAAGAAAATGTCAAGTAATAAAAAAACTTACAAGGATGAGGCATATTCATAACTTTTCTAGTCCTGCCATGGATATCAACACTAGAAGCAACTCATACTATTAGTGTACATACAAGACAATATGGGAGTTCATTATACCCAACAACTTGTGTTTTTGTTGTTAGTGTTGGCTCTATTGGACCCTACAATTAAGATTCAATATACATTATTCAATAGGATTAACTGTGCAACATAATGAAATATTGAAAAGTGTGGTATCTTATTGAGCTTTGCTTGGTTTCAAGAATAGTTTGATATTCTCTACTTAACAAGGCCAACCACATGAAGGTGGAAGCTCATTTGGCCCCTCCCCCCCTAACATCACTCTAAATTCCCTATTAACATCTAACATTCATTCATTCTTTCTACCATTAATAAAATATAACATTCATTCATTAATATCACATAACATTCATTAACACATAACATTGATTAAAATTAATTAACATGCAACATTCACCAATATTAATTAACACATATCATTCATAACCATTCATTAGCACATAATTACATTCATTAAAACATAAAAATCACTCATTATCAAATAAGGTATATTACAATCATTTCTTTTTTTGTTTTTCTTTGAAGCTATGAAAAGACTAAGTGGAACATTGTTTTCTTCATCATTTCCCCCATCTTCAGTTGTTCTTCCCTCTGCTCGTGATCTTGATGTATGCCTAGTCCTATACTAAGGACAAGGACACTGAAGCGAAGGGGGGTCCTCTGCAATAACAAAGAAATGGGTTAAATTTTTAAAAAGATTATTATTATTACAAGTATTTCATTAATATAGAGAACATAACTATTGCACTTTTTACCTGATGGGGCCACATCATTTTGTCTAGCCTCAACCTCAACATGCTAAGCACCCTCTAGATCCTCTAGAGTTGAAATACTAAAGGTTGCATTAATGTTGAACACCAATTGCAATTAAATTTGTTTAAAGAAATAATAGTGGTCCTCTTTACCTAATTGGGGAACATCACATTCTTGATGTTGTGTACCTGGATCATGCTCTACTTGGTCACCACCAACTACATGCTCTAAAATATTAACAAAAAAGGTTACATTAATTACTAATCTAATTACAAATTAAGATGTTTAATTATATTAATAATTACATAAATAAATTTCAATAGAAAATGAATACCTCCACTACTGGGATGCACATCTGGACTTTCATGTGCTGGTGGTGTTTCACGATTAGCAGGCTGCATTCCAATGTCATCCACATTGTTATCATTGCTTTCTTATTTAAAATAGATATAGTCACTTTATGTTGGAACCCAAAATCAATTAGATTATTGTAGGTAAAGTATTCAATTCGAAACAATTTTTATTTAGCTTATTTACCTATGTGACGGATGCAACAAAATCTTATGTTTGCCCACTCAATTCTTGTAGTCGATCATCCACTATTGTATAGCCTTGCTGGTAGGCAATTCTGTATATGGTGAAA